>NW_019943607.1:129041-143434 GCF_002910315.2 Salvelinus sp. IW2-2015
CATACGACCAACCCAGCTTACTTACTACCGACAACCGCAGCTTCCTACTACGCAACCAGCAGCATCTTATACCTACGACACCCGCAAGCTCATACTCCGGTCAACCAAGCTCTTAGTAGGTTCCGGGGTTGTCGTAGTAGTAGGAGCAGCGGTTGTCGTAGTAGGAGCCTCGGTTGTCGTAGTAGGAGCCTCGGTTGTTGTTGTCATATTAGGATCTAAGGTTGTGCTTGTTGCAGAGCAAAGGCTGCCTATTCCTGGAAAAAATACAAAATATTACAAGTATTAGTAAGTATAACAATACCTTAATCCTAGGCACCAGAAATGGGCATTTCCAAAACATCAGCCCATGTTTTTCCCTCAAGGCCACCACATCCTGCGCAAAAAACTCAAAACAATTGAAATAGGCCCATTGGCCTGAAGATAGACCAGCCCATCTGGCATTTGCCTGAAATTCCATATAACCACTCGTTTCAAGAAGCTGGGCTTATGTCGCATGTCACTACTTCACAGGAGAGGAGAGAATGTTATTTTTTTTTAAATATCAAAATGCATTTTTTGGGGAGAAATTCCTTCTGGAACGTGTTCTTTTATGTGCCTTAATTCTTAACGTATATGTCATCTTTAAATACGAATAAAATTGTAAATTACCAGCCTAGTAAAATCCAGGCACTAGCAATGATTGGCTGAGATAATGGATGGGCTGGACATGCTGAGAGATGAGTTTGGATTGGTCTGCCATTTAGCATGGTCTTATCTATTACATGAGCTGCTCAGTATGTGTGGATAATCATTTCTACGGCTACTTAAAAAAAAGATATCATGAAGAACTGAAAAAGTGTTTGCTGGACTACTTTCTGGAGGACGATCATGCCATGCTGACTCTCCCCGATACTGAAAATGAATCAGACAATGAGGAAATCCCTGACTTAGGTCAAAACATTTTCATTGAACCAGACATTATAGTCTTCTGATGACAGTGGTGGGGAAGAAACTGTGTCGTTGTCACGGAAGAACTTGACCGAATTTATGAAATCAGTGGAAGCACAGAGATGATTGCCAAATGCTGAGAGTCCAAAAGGTAACACAGAAGGCTGTTGTATAAAACTTGTCTTCTGATTACATTTTATAACTAAGGGCAACCATGGCAACCATGACATAGAGGAAGAAGCATTTTTCATCCATGTATACGGCTAATAGTCTAATTACATTATCAGATTTTATAAGTTTCTAATTTGGTCAGAAAGTCATTTTTCATTGCAAGTTAAAGTGTACTGTTAGCTATCTTTCTCACGTAGTTTACTAGACTGTGAATCCTTAAAGAGATGTGTGGGGCTAAGGCTTAAGAGTGTGTGAACAATGCTGAATGGGTGTAGACAAAGATGAGCTCTCCAGTAGGCGTACTGTACCAAAACATTCACAGACCATTTTCTTAAAGGTGGGGTTACAAGTTTATCAACATTCAAAGCAGGATTACTTTCCCATTGCTCATCAACTGTGCAGTGTATGATATAAAAAATGTATAGCTCTGAGTCTCTTACTTTTATCCAATGTAAAAAAATACCATTTCAAATTTCCTGCATAGGACCGAATCTAAGTGGTGAGTCACATTTCTGCTTAAGCTTCATATTGAATATATTTTTACAACAATAGAGATAGATACTAACCTGAAAATATGAGGAACACCCAAAGTTCCATGGTTGTATTGGTATTCCCTAATACATGGGAGAAAAATATGAATCAAATTCTAAATAAATTAAACAATTATTAATTTAAATTATACATTTAAATACTAATCAATAATACAACTTGATTCATGTTAAGTCTCTAAACAAAAGTTAAACTGCTAACTGTTTAGGTTTTCTGAGTGTGATTTTTCTATCAATACAGTAGTTCTAAAGTACCTCTAAGTGAGTGTTCACTATTTCGTACATTTACATCCTGATAAGTGCATGTACTTTCAATGTATAATATGTTATAGAATTATAGAAAATGTCTTACCAAAATGGTTGCTGCTTGTCTTGGTGTTCAGGCTTCTGTGAGCTCCTCAACTGATATGCATACGTTTCTCTTTTGATTTTATGTCGGGCGGCATCCCAAATGGCATCCTATTCCCTATATAGTGCACTACTTTGACTAGGGCCCATAGGGAATAGGGGCGGCAGGTAGCCTAGTAACCGGAAGGTTGCAAGATTGAAATCCCCGAGCTGACAAGTGAGATGTACATTTGAGCTGTACATTCCATCTCTGGCAGTTACAGTAATTACAGTTGAACAAGGAAGAATAATCTACATTCCAACACTATCAAGCCAGTAAGCAACTTCTGGTAACACTTGTTAGATACTTTTTTGGTACAGTGGTTTAAAAGTTGTAGCATACAGCAGCACAGCTTGCATGGTGCCGGAGAATTTTTATTTTATTTATTTTATTTCACCTTTATTTAACCAGGTAGGCAAATTGAGAACACGTTCTCATTTACAATTGCGACCTGGCCAAGATAAAGCAAAGCAGTTCGACACATACAACAACACATAGTTACACATGGAGTAAAACAAACATACAGTCAATAATACAGTGAAAAATAAGTCTATATACAATATGAGCAAGTGAGGTGAGATAAGGGAGGTGAAGGCAAACAAAATATATAAATAAATAAATAAAAATATAAAAAGCCATGGTGGCGAAGTAAATACAATATAGCAAGTAAAAAAAAAAGTAGAGTAGAGATAGAAAAAGTAGAGATAGAAATAATGTGGTGCAAGAGCAAAATAAATAAATAAATACAGTAGGTAAAGAGGTAGTCGTTTGGGCTAAATAACCGCCACCAAGGCTGTCGAGTTCCGATGAGGATGTGGTGATTGACAGAGTCAAAAGCCTTGGCCAGGTCAATGAATACGGCTGCACAGTATTTGTTCCTATCGATGGCGGTTAAGAATCGTTTATGACCTTGAGCGTGCTGAGGTGCACCCATGACCAGCTCTCGAAACCAGATGCATAGCGGAGAAGGTATGAGTGGGATTCGAAATGGTCGTAATCTGTTTGTTGACTTGGCTTTCGAAGACCTTAGAAAGGCAGGGTAGATAGATATAGGTCTGTAGCTGTTAGGGTCAAGAGTGTCCCCCTTTGAAGAGGGATAACCGCAGCTGCTTTCCAATCTTTGGGAATCTCAGACGACACGAAAGAGAGGTTGAAAAGGCTATAATAGGGTGGCAACAATTTCAGCAGATAGTTTTAGAAAGAAAGGTCCAGATTATCTAGCCGGCTGATTTTTAAGGTCCAGATTTTGCAGCTCTTTCAGAACATCAGCTGACTGTATTTGGAGAAAGAAGAAATGGGAAGGCTTGGGCGAGTAGCAGAGGGAGGGCAGTGCTGTTGACCGGGGTAGGGTAGCCAGGTGGTAAGCATGGCCAGCCGTAAAAAATGCTTATTGAAATTTCAATTATAGTGGATTTGTCGTGTGACAGTGTTTCCTATCTTCAGTGCAGTTGGAAGCGGAGGAGTGTTCTTATTCTCCATGGACTTTACAGTGTCCCAGATTTTTTGAATTTGTGTTGCAGAAGCAAATTCTGCTGAAAAAGCTAGCCTTGCTTTTCTAACTGCCTGTGTATATTGGTTTCTAGCTTCCTGAAAAGTTGCATATCACGGGGGCTGTTCGATGTAATGCAGAACGCCATAGGATTTTTCGTTGGTTAAGGGCAGTCAGGTCAGGAGAGAACCAGGCTATATCTGTTCCTGGTTCTAAATTTCTTGAATGGGGCATGCTTATTCAAATGTGAGGAAGGCATTTTTTAAAAATATCCAGGCATCCTCTACTGACGGGATGAGATCAATATCCTTCCAGGATACTCGGCCAGGTCGATTAGAAAGGCCTGCTCGCTGAAGTGTTTCAGGAGGCGTTTGACAGTGAGATGAGATCGTTTGACCGCTGACCCATTACGGATGCAGGCAATGAGGCAGTGATCGCTGAATCTTGGTTGAAAACAGCAGAGGTGTATTGGAGGGCAAGTTGGTTAGGATGATATCTTGAGGGTACCGTGATTACGGAATTGGTGGTACCTGTAGGTCATGATAATTGTTGTGAGATTGAGGGCATCAAGCTTAGATTGTAGGATGGCTGGGGTGTAAGCATGTTCAAATTTAGGTCGCCTAGCAGCACGAGCTCTGAGATAGATGGGGGGCAATCAGTTCACATATGGGTCCAGAGCACAGCTGGGGCAGAGGGGTCTATAGCAGCGGCAACGGCGAGAGACTTGTTTTAGAGAGGTGATTTTTAAAAGTAGAAGTTCAAATTGTTTGGAACAGACCTGATAGTAAAAAAAACTCTGCAGCAATCTTTGCAGTAGATTCAACACGCCCTTTGGCCGTTCTATCTTGTCTGAAAATCTTGTAGTGGGATGAAAATGTCAGAATTTTTGGTGGTCTTTCTAACCAGGATTCAGACACGGCTAAAACATCCGGGTTGGCAGAGTGTGCTCAAAGCAGTGAATAAAACAAACTTAGGAGGAGGCTTCTAATGTAACATGCATGAAACCAAGGCTATTACGGTTACAGAAGTCATCAAAAGAGAGCGCCTGGGGAATAGGAGTGACTAGGTACTGCAGGGCCTGGATTCACCTCAACATCACCAGAGGAACAGAGAGTAGGATAAGTTAGGCTAAAAAGCTATGAGAATTGGTCGTCTAGAACGTCTAGAACAGAGAGTAAAAGGACGTTTCTGGCAATAAAATAGCTTCAAGGAATAATGTACAGACAAAGTATGGTAGGATGTGAATACAGTGGAGGTAAACCTAGGTAGTGAGTTAATGATGAGAGAGATATTGTCTCTAGAAACATCATTGAAACCAGGTGATGTCATCGCATATGTGGGTGGTGGAACTGAAAGGTTGGATATGGTATAGTGAGCAGGGCTAGAGTGAACAGGGCTACAGTGAAATAAGCCAATAAACACTAACCAGAACAGCAATGGACAAGGCATATTTACATTAAGGAGAGGCATGCTTAATCGAGTGATCAATAAGGGTCCAGTGAGTAGAGGTTGGTTGGGGTCACGGCGATCCAGACAGCTGGCCGGGTAGATGGCTATCGGTAGCAAGATAGCATAGGATGGAGGTCTATTTTTAGACACCTCGTGCGTTTCCGTCGGTAGATTAGTGGGGTTCCGTGTGGTAGAGGGGATAAATCCAATTGGCAAAATAGATATAGTGACCCAAGAAAAAAATTGTCCGATATACTTATTCAGATAGCAGCCGATAAGACAGCTAACGATTAGCGGGCCCCAGATGAGCGTTCAGGTAACGTCGCGACGGAGGTGCCAGTTGGATAACTCCCTCGGGCAGAATTCCATGGCACATTATTTAAGTGTCAGCCATTAATGCTAGCTAGCTAGTTTGACCACCAGAGGACATCTTTGAGAAGCATTTGATAGCCTTCAACAGTGGCTGTACTAGAGAATTTAAAACATTTTTGTAAGAACATGGTATATGGGACTGATTTTAAGAAATGTTGCTTAATTTGATATGGTGTTTCTAGTCCAAGAAAAACTCTGGGTTTCTGTTAGGATGGAATGGAAAATATGGCGCTGTACAACGTAATGGTCGGGAGTAGGCTACAGTACTGGGCTATTTAGCTAAAGAATCCCTGTCGTGTACCAGTCGTGTATAGACGTAATGGAAATATTTGACCTTTTTTGCCACTTCTGACACACGGTTGGATCCCTCCTTGGGGCACTACTTGTTGAGTAAAGAAAACACTTAACAATCACAATAGAGTAACTATTGGTCACTTATGTATTATTATTCAAATATTATATTCATTATAGAATTGTGTCAGTTATTAATGATAAACCTTTAAACTGCACTCTTCCTCCCCATCTCTATTTTTCAGCTCCAGATGACAAAACCTGCACACAGTCCAAGGGTTGCAGGTCTGCCGACTTCCTTCTGGTCACACATTGTAGTCAGAGAAATATCCAATAAACCAAAGACATTGCTTTAAGTGTGAATGTACTTTATTACAGATATTTTCCTCAAATAAAATAAACAAGTTATTACAACTGATTTACATTGTGGATAGTGTGTGTGTGTGTGCGCATGATTAGTTTTATTTTTCCTTGTCCGCCACCCATCTTTGCTTTGTCAGTCTTGATAGGCCCAGTGTATGCACTTCTGGGTGAGGCTGTCAGGCAGTGGTGGAGTGCATGGCAGATCTGAAAGAGAGCTGCACAAAGTGACAGTAAGTATACTTATCAACAACATGTCTGTGTGTGCATCTGTTGGTGTGGGTGAGCATATGCAATATAATTCTGAATTACCTGTATCCATCTGGGAATCCTCAAAAGTGTCTCCCTTCTCGGCCAGTGTAGTAGGAACTGGTGCAGCCGGTAAATATAACACCACAGCAGGGGAATGCCGTGACTGCATCTACTACGCAGATCTAAAAGAGGAACAATTTTCTTAACTGACAATAATCATACAACTAAACAGACTGAATGAGTGTAAGGCCTGGATTCAATCAGATCAAGTGTTAAGCGGTGATAGCTGACACCTGCATAGCTGATGTTTTGGCGGTGTCTGAGGTCGACCGATTATGATTTTTCAATGCCGATACCAATTATTGGAGGACCAAAAAAAGCCGATTCCGATTAATATATTTATAATAATGACAATTACAACAATACTGAATGAACCCTTTTATTTTAACTTAATATAATACATAAATATAAATCAATTTGGTCTCAAATAAATAATGAAACATGTTCAATTTGGTTTAAATAATGCAAAAACACAGTGTTGGAGAAGAAAGTAAAAGTGCAATATGTGCCATGTAAAAAAGCTAACGTTTAAGTTCCTTGCTCAGAACATGAGAACATATGAAAGCTGGTGGTTCCTTTTAACATAAGTCTTCAATATTCCCAGTTAACTTCTTACGTCTGAGATCGGCTGAGATCCCGTTAACTTCTATAGGATAGGGGGCAGCATGTTCACGTTTGGATGAAAAGCGTGCCCAGAGTAAACTGCCTCCTACTCAGTCCCAGATGCCAATATATGCATATTATTATTCATATTGGATAGAAAACACTCTGAAGTTTCTAAAACTGTTTGAATCATGTCTGTGACTATAACATAACTTATTTGGTAGGAAAAACCCAGAGGACAAACCTTTTAGATTTTATTTTTTTAGGTCACTCTCTTTCCAATGGGTTTTCATTGGGAATAAAGGACCTTCCTGCAGTTCCTATTGCTTCCACTGGATGTCAACAGTCTTTAGAAATTTATTGAGGTTTTTCCTTAGAGAAATGAAGAAGTAGCCTTGTTCAGAATGAGGCTTGAGTGAAGTGTACTGTTTGTTAGAAGTGCATGACCAGAAAGCATGCTACACATTGTTTTCCTCCGGTATTGAACACAGATCATCCCGCCTTCAATTTTATCGATTATTTACGTTTAAAAATACCTAAAGTTGTATTACAAAAGTAGTTTGAAATGTTTGGACAATGCTTACAGGTAACTTTTGAGATATTTTGTAGTCACATTGTGCAAGTTGGAACCAGTGTTTTTCTGGATCAAACGCGCCAAATAAATTGACATTTTGGATATATAATCGACGGAATTAATCGAACAAAAGGACCATTTGTGATGTTTATGGGACATATTGGAGGGCCAACAGAAGAAGCTCGTCAAAGGTAAGGCATGAATTATATCTTTATTACTGTGTTTTGTGTCGCGCCTGGAAGGTTGAAATATGATGGTCTGTGATTGTTAGCTGGGGTGCTATCCTCAGATAATAGCATTGTTTGCTTTCGCCGTAAAGCATTTTTGAAATCTGACACGTTGGCTGGATTCACAACAAGTGTAGCTTTAATTTGGTATATTGAATGTGTGATTTCATGAAAGTTAAATTTTTATAGTAATTTATTTTAATTTGGCGCTCTGCATTTTCACTGGATGTTGGCCAGGTGGGACGCTACCGTCCCACATATCCCAGAGAGGTTAACGGGATTGACATGACAGCCAGTGAAAGTGAAGGGCGCCAAATTCAAACAGAAATCTCATAATTAAAATTACTCAAACATACAAGTATTTTACACCATTTTAAAGATAAACTTGTTGTTAATCCCACCACAGTGTCCGATTTCAAAAAGGCTTTATGACGAAAGCACACCATCTGATTATGTTAGGTCAGTACCTAGTCACAGAAAAACACAGCCATTTTCCAGCCAAAGAGAGAAGTCACAAAAAGCAGAAATAGAGATAAAATTAATGACTAACCTTTGATTATCTTCATCAGACGACACTCATAGGACTTCATGTTACACAATACATGTATGTTTTGTTCGATAAAATTCATATTTATATCCAAAAATCTTAGTTTACATTGGCGCGTTATGTTCAGTAATGTTTTACCTCCAAAACATCCGGTGATTTTGCAGAGAGCCAAATCAATTTACAGAAATACTCATAATAAACATTGATAAAAGATACAAGTATTATACATGGAACTTTAGATAAACTTCTCCTTAATGCAACCTCTGTGTCAGATTTTTTACTTTACTTTACAGAAAAAGCACGCCATGCAATAATCTGAGTACAGTGCTCAGAGACCAAAACAAGCCATATAGATATCCTCCATGTTGTGGAGTCAACAGAAGTCAGAAATAGCATTATAAATATTCACTTACCTTTGATGATCTTCATCAGAATGAACTGCCAGGAATCCCAGTTCCACAATAAATGTTTGTTTTGTTCGATAACGTCCATAATTTATGTCCAAATACCTCCTTTTTGTTCGCGCGTTTAGTTCCAAAATCCAAATTGATGACGCGCAGGCCAGACGAAAAGTAAAAAAAATCCATTACAGTTCGTAGAAACATGTCAAACGATGTATAGAATCAATCTTTAGGATGTTTTTAACATAAATCTTCAATAATGTTTCAACCGGAGAATTCCTTTGTCTGTAGAAATGCGATGGAACGCAGCTAACTCTCACGGGGGCGCGCCTGAGTGAGCTCTGTTTGAGTCAGCCAGAGCCCTGACTCAAACAGCTCCCATTTCCTCATCCTTCACAGTAGAAGCATCAAACAAGGTTCTAAAGACTGTTGACATCTAGTGGAAGCCGTAGGAAGTGCAATATGGCCCCATAGACACTGTATATTGGATAGGCAAACCTACAAACAGATTTCCCACTTCCTGGTTGGATTCTTTCTAAATTTTTGCCTGCAATATGAGTTATGTTATACTCACAGACATCATTCAAACAGTTTTAGAAACTTCAGAGTGTTTTCTATCCATATCTACTAATAATATGCATAGCTTAGCTTCTGGGACTGAGTAGCAGGCAGTTTACTCTGGGCACCTTATTCATCCAAGCTACTCAATACTGCCCCCAGCCATAAGAAGTTAAGAAGTTTTAGGTTGTAGTTATTATAGGACTATTTCTCTCTATAGCATTTGTATTTCATATACCTTTGACTATTGGATATTCTTATAGGCACTATAGTATTGCCAGCCTAATCTCGGGAGTTGATAGACTTGAAGTCATAAACAGAGCTGTGCTTCAAGCATTGCAAAGAGCTGCTGGCAAACGCAGGAAAGGGCTGTTTGAATGAATGCTTACGAGCCTGCTGCTGCCTACCACCGCTCAGTCAGACTGCTCTATCAAATATAAAATCATAGACTTAATTATAATATAATAAACACACAGAAATACGAGCCTAAGGTCATTAATATGGTCAAATCTGGAAACTATCATTTCGAAAACAAAACATTTATTCTTTCAGTGAAATAGGGAACCGTTCTGTATTTTAAGTCTAAATATTGCTGTTACATTGCACAACCTTCAATGTTATGTCATAATTATGTAAAATTCTGGCAAATGAATTACGATCTTTGTTAGGAAGAAATGGTCTTCACACAGTTCGCAACGAGCCAGGTGGCCCAAACTGCTACATATACCCTGACTCTGCTTGCACAGAAGGCAAGAGAAGTGACACAATTTCCCTAGTTAATATTGCCTGCTAACATGAATTTCTTTTAACTTTTTAAATATACGTGTGTATTAATTTTAAGAAAGACATTAATGTTTATGGTTAGGTACAACGGTGCAACGACAGTGCTTTTTTCACAAATGCGCTTGTTAGGCTGTGATTCGATGATAAATTAACAGGCACCGCATTGATTATTTGCAACGCAGGACAAGCTAGTTAAACTAGTAATATCATCAACCATTTGTAGTTAACTAGTGATTATGTTAAGATTGATTGTTTTTTATAAAGATAAGTTTAATGCCTGCTAGCAATTTACCTTGGCTCCTTGCTGCACTCGCGTAACAGGTGGTCAGCCTGCCACGCAGTCTCCTCGTGGAGTGCAATGTAATCGGCCATTATCCGCATCCAAAAATGAAGATTACCGATTACGAAAACTTGAAATCGGCCCTAATTAAATCGGTCGACCTCTAGTCTGAGGTGTATCTGCGTTGGATCTGTCAAATCGGTAAGCAGCAGCTCTACACCGTCCTATTAACGTTATAAGTTCAGAACGAGAAAGTGTAAGTTATATAGAAATAATGATGCTCAAATGCAAAATCATTAAACTAAATAAAGAGATTTCTATCAGCCAAATCGAGGTGTAGATTACATCTCAAATTCCAGTGTTCTAACTTGTAAACAGGGCTGCATGAGATTTCTGTTAATGCGACTCCGTGCAGCCAATGACAATGTCCACGTTAGGTATAATGTCAGGAGCAGCTTGTGGATATGACAGCTCTAACACAGCTCCACCTCAGACACCACCAAAACAACCGCTATGTGGATATGACAGCTTGGTTCTACTGTTCTCACACACGAAACCACCAAAAACAACGCTATGTGGATATGACAGCTTGTTCTAACAGTTCTACCTCAGACACCACCAAAACAACCGCTTGTGGATATGACAGCTTGTTCTACAGTTCTACCTCAGACACCGCAAAACAACCGCTATGTGGATATGACAGCTTGTTCTAGCAGTTCTACCTCAGACACCACCAAAAAACCGCTATGTGGATATGACAGCTTGTTCTACAGTTCTACCTCAGACACCGCCAAAACAACCGCTATGTGGATATGACAAGCTTGTTCTACAGTTCCGCCTCAGACACCAGCCAAAACAACCGCTATGTGGATATGACAGCTTGTTCACAGTTCTACCTCAGACACCACCAAAACAACCGCTATGTGGATATGACAGCTTGTTCTACAGTTCTACCTCAGACACCGCCAAAACAACCCTATGTGGATATGACAGCTTGTTCTACAGTTCTACCTCAGACACCACCAAAACAACCCGCTATGTGGATATGACAGCTTGTTCTACAGTTCTACCTCAGACACTACCAAAACAACCGCTATGTGGATATGACAGCTTGTTCTACAGTTCTACCTCAGACACCACCAAAAAACCGCTATGTGGATATGACAGCTTGTTCTACAGTTCTACCTCAGACACCACCAAAACAACCGCTATGTGGATATGACAGCTTGTTCTACAGTTCTACTCAGACACCAAAAACAACCGCTATGTGGATATGACAGCTTGTTCTACAGTTCTACTCAGACACCACCAAAAAACCGCTATGTGGATATGACAGCTTGTTCTACAGTTCTACCAAAGACACCACCAAAACAACCGCTATGTGGATATGACAGCTTGTTCTACAGTTCTACCAAAGACACCACCAAAAACAACGCTATGTGGATATGACAGCTTGTTCTACAGTTCTACCTCAGACACCACAAAACAACCGTATGTGGATATGACAGCTTGTTCTATAGTTCTACCAAAGACACCACCAAAACAACCGCTATGTGGATATGACAGCTTGTTTCTACTGTTCTACATCAAGACACCACCAAAACAACCGCTATGTGGATATGACAGCTTGTTCTACTGTTCTACCTCAGACACCACCAAAACAACCGCTATGTGGAATATGACAGCTTGTTCTAACTGTTCTACCAAAGACACCCAAAACAACCGCTATGTGGATATGACAGCTTGTTCTACAGTTTCTACCTCAGAACCACCAAACACCGCTATGTGGATATGACAGCTTGTTTTACAGTTCTACTCAGACACCACCAAAACAACCGCTATGTGGATATGACAGCTTGTTCTACAGTTCTACCTCAGACACCACCAAAACAACCGCTATGTGGATATGACAGCTTGTTCTACAGTTCTACCTCAGACACCACCAAAACAACCGCTATGTGGATATGACAGCTTGTTCTACAGTTCTACCTCAGACACCACCAAAACAACCGCTATGTGGATATGACAGCTGTTCTACAGTTCTACCTCAGACACCACCAAACAACCGCTATGTGGATATGACAGCTTGTTCTATAGTTCTACCTCAGACACCGCCAAAACAACCGCTATGTGGATATGACAGCTTGTTCTACAGTTCTACCTCAAGACACCACCACAACCGCTATGTGGATATGACAGCTTGTTCTATAGTTCTACCTCAGACACCACCCAAAAAACCGCTATGTGGATATGACAGCTTGTTCTACTAGTTCTACCAAAGACACCACCAAAAGCAACCGCTATGTGGATATGACAGCTTGTTCTATAGTTCTACCTCAGACACCACCAAAACAACCGCTATGTGGATATGACAGCTTGTTCTACAGTTCTACCAAAGACACCACCAAAACAACCGCTATGCAGCAGTTGGCTGAAGCGGATGTGATTAAATAGAGCCCCAAGTGAGGGAGAGAGTACATGTATGTGATAATTACCTGTATCACCTGTCGTGGCCGGTGTAGCAGATGCAGGGGCAGACGACTGCAGCTGTTAAGACTGGTTGAGCTAATAGGGGTGTCAGATCTAAAAGAGAGAGGAACAATTTTAAAACGTAAAAATAATTATACAACAAAACAGAGTGAGTGTGTGTGTTTGATAAATACCTGGACCACATCACACTGCTTCAGGTCTACAAGCCTCTGGAAGTTCCAGCGTGCCACTCCAGGCCTGGAACAGCTTGGCCTGTCACCCACCGAGCAGGTTGGCAGATCTGAAAGATAGGCACAATATAATTTTAATGGCACAGTAGTACATAGAGCCATGACTACATGGAACTATATTCCACATCAAGTAACTCATGCAAGCAGTAAAATTTGATTTAAAAAACAGATAAAATACACCTTATGGAAGAGCGGGGACTGTGAAGAGACATGCATATACACACACGATAACATACACACACGTACACAAGATTTTGTGTTTTAGATTTGTGGTAGTAGAGTAGTGGCCTGAGGACACGCACTTAATGTATTGTAATGTTTTTAAAATTGTATAACTGCCGTAATTTCGCTGGACCTGAAGAAGAGTAACTGCTGTCTTGGCAGCAGCTAATGGGGATCCATAATAAATACAATACAACAAATTAATTATGTTTGTGTGTGTTTGGCAACCCACAGAGCAGACTTCATTTTCCCAACCGCTCATTGTACTTGCCCTTGCAATCTGATATGTGTGTTGTGTTATTATGACTTAGAAGTGTCAACCTGACCACATCCTTGTAGTAGGCCATTCCATTCAGGGATTAGCTTTGGGGAAAATGACTAACAGTGTACAGTAAAAAGGATATCAAATATTCAGATCTGGATTGACAAGTAGACTAAATCATGTGAAGTTACAAACCTCTATGGCTGAGTCTACACTCAAGTTAAATAAAAGAAGTAGAGTTTTTTAACAAAAGCATCTGTTACGTGGGCTCTGAGTGTGTTCCTGTGTGAGGGGGGCACCTTGGAGGCGTAAGCAGGGCCGAGTCAGAGGAGAGTAATCTGAGAGTTTGTGGATTCAAAGATACTCTGCTATTGGTCGGTTGCGGGCGACTAGAGCCGTCCTGACACTGAATTGATCACAGTGGGGATTGGTGCAGTCTGTGAGGGTGAGGGGCCAGGGTGACTGTGTGTTCTGTGTGAAACACGGTACTTGGTGAAGCCCTATTGGAAGAAGGAACTCGTTCTGAAAGTGTCTGTGTGACTGTCTAAGTGACCCTCAGAGGTGGTGAATTCCAATTATTTTAAATGTGCTAGCCTGTCACGTTCCTGACCTGTTTTCTCTTGTTTTGTATGTCTTTATTGGTCAGGGCGTGAGTGTTGGGTGGGCAGTCTATGTTTTCTATTTCTATGTTGGGTTTTGTGTTCGGCCTGGTATGATTCTCAATTAGAGACAGGTGTGTATCGTTTGTCTCTGATTGAGAGTCATACTAAGGCAGCCAGGGTTTCACTGGTGTTTTGTGGGTGTTTGTTTCCTGTGTTAGCGTTTGGGCCACACAGGACTGTTGCAGGTTAGTCACGTTCGTTGTTTTGTTTATTTGTAGTGTTTGTTGGTTTGCCATTAAAATCATGA
>NW_019943607.1:144166-146860 GCF_002910315.2 Salvelinus sp. IW2-2015
AACAACCGCTATGTGGATATGACAGCTTGTTCTACAGTTCTACCAAAGACACCACCAAAACAACCGCTATGCAGCAGTTGGCTGAAGCGGATGTGATTAAATAGAGCCCCAAGTGAGGGAGAGAGTACATGTATGTGATAATTACCTGTATCACCTGTCGTGGCCGGTGTAGCAGATGCAGGGGCAGACGACTGCAGCTGTTAAGACTGGTTGAGCTAATAGGGGTGTCAGATCTAAAAGAGAGAGGAACAATTTTAAAACGTAAAAATAATTATACAACAAAACAGAGTGAGTGTGTGTGTTTGATAAATACCTGGACCACATCACACTGCTTCAGGTCTACAAGCCTCTGGAAGTTCCAGCGTGCCACTCCAGGCCTGGAACAGCTTGGCCTGTCACCCACCGAGCAGGTTGGCAGATCTGAAAGATAGGCACAATATAATTTTAATGGCACAGTAGTACATAGAGCCATGACTACATGGAACTATATTCCACATCAAGTAACTCATGCAAGCAGTAAAATTTGATTTAAAAAACAGATAAAATACACCTTATGGAAGAGCGGGGACTGTGAAGAGACATGCATATACACACACGATAACATACACACACGTACACAAGATTTTGTGTTTTAGATTTGTGGTAGTAGAGTAGTGGCCTGAGGACACGCACTTAATGTATTGTAATGTTTTTAAAATTGTATAACTGCCGTAATTTCGCTGGACCTGAAGAAGAGTAACTGCTGTCTTGGCAGCAGCTAATGGGGATCCATAATAAATACAATACAACAAATTAATTATGTTTGTGTGTGTTTGGCAACCCACAGAGCAGACTTCATTTTCCCAACCGCTCATTGTACTTGCCCTTGCAATCTGATATGTGTGTTGTGTTATTATGACTTAGAAGTGTCAACCTGACCACATCCTTGTAGTAGGCCATTCCATTCAGGGATTAGCTTTGGGGAAAATGACTAACAGTGTACAGTAAAAAGGATATCAAATATTCAGATCTGGATTGACAAGTAGACTAAATCATGTGAAGTTACAAACCTCTATGGCTGAGTCTACACTCAAGTTAAATAAAAGAAGTAGAGTTTTTTAACAAAAGCATCTGTTACGTGGGCTCTGAGTGTGTTCCTGTGTGAGGGGGGCACCTTGGAGGCGTAAGCAGGGCCGAGTCAGAGGAGAGTAATCTGAGAGTTTGTGGATTCAAAGATACTCTGCTATTGGTCGGTTGCGGGCGACTAGAGCCGTCCTGACACTGAATTGATCACAGTGGGGATTGGTGCAGTCTGTGAGGGTGAGGGGCCAGGGTGACTGTGTGTTCTGTGTGAAACACGGTACTTGGTGAAGCCCTATTGGAAGAAGGAACTCGTTCTGAAAGTGTCTGTGTGACTGTCTAAGTGACCCTCAGAGGTGGTGAATTCCAATTATTTTAAATGTGCTAGCCTGTCACGTTCCTGACCTGTTTTCTCTTGTTTTGTATGTCTTTATTGGTCAGGGCGTGAGTGTTGGGTGGGCAGTCTATGTTTTCTATTTCTATGTTGGGTTTTGTGTTCGGCCTGGTATGATTCTCAATTAGAGACAGGTGTGTATCGTTTGTCTCTGATTGAGAGTCATACTAAGGCAGCCAGGGTTTCACTGGTGTTTTGTGGGTGTTTGTTTCCTGTGTTAGCGTTTGGGCCACACAGGACTGTTGCAGGTTAGTCACGTTCGTTGTTTTGTTTATTTGTAGTGTTTGTTGGTTTGCCATTAAAATCATGAATACCTCCTACTCCGCATCTTGGTCCGATCCATGCTCCTCCTCGTCTGAGGAGGAGAACGACATTGACAGCCGTTACATAGCCAGGTATGCCCTGGGTTACTCTGTGTGAGTGTTTTGTTTTGTAGGAGCGTTCTGTGTGGGCGCGGTAGGTTGACTCTGTGTGAGTAACCTTTCAATTACGTTCTGATGTTCTGTGTGGACATCTGACCAGTTCTGTGTGGGTGATCATTAAAGTTCTGTGAGTACTTAAGGAATTTCTGTTATAACTGTTTTTCTCTCCCTGTGTGCGTGTGAGAGTGAGATTTTGTGTGTGTGTGTGTGTGTGTGTGACTAAGGAGCCATGGGTGCGCTCGGGAGCAAAGAACCAGGCATTCCGGACCCTCCTACTGGAGCCTTGAAGGTTATGGTAGATAAATGGGGTAGGGATATTCTGGAACAGGTACTTCTATGGCATAGAGAGGGTGGTTTTCCTTTGACAGGGACACTAAGTGTGAAGCTGTTAGACGAGATAAGACAGAGATTGGTAGAGAAGGAAGGTAACCTAGGGGAAAAGGATCAAATTGACTGGGTGAAATTCAGAAAATGGGAAAGGGAGGCTGACAATGAAAGAAGAGACAGGACCCATTTTGGGGAAAAACCAGTCAGAATATGGTAGTTCAGACTGAGGAAGGAGAAAAGAAGGGGAAAGATGAAACAGTGAGAAGGAATAGGAAGGATGATGATGACAGAGACTGTCCCCCTCCCTACTGTACTCCTCAAACTCTCTACCCAGTGTTGCCGGACCTCCCTCCTCCTCAGTCGCCTCCTGCTGATCCACTGGATGCAAGACCACTACAACCTGCAGCCCTACCCCCTGTCTCTCCCAACACCACAGTGATTGATCGTCTGGCACGGAGCCTGGCTGAAGTCCTGAAAGGGTCTGGAGTGACT
>NW_019943607.1:148271-149844 GCF_002910315.2 Salvelinus sp. IW2-2015
TTCTTGTTGATACTGGGGCTGCTATGTCTGTGATTAACTGCAAGGCTATGACAAAACCTCCCATGTCTAATGAAATAGTCAAAACTGTAGGGGCTTCAGGCCTCCCACTCAGAGAGCAGGTAACTATGCCTCTGCCTGTCTCCTTTTGTGAGGAGAAGTGTCAACATCAAATTCTCTACTCTGACCACTGTCCTGTCAACCTGATGGGCAGGGACCTCCTGTGTAAACTTGGCATCAACATAACATGTGGCCGAACCGGTTTAACTGTTATTCATGAGGAAGAGGAGGAGGGGGAGCAATTGATGTTAATGTCTGAGTTTTGTGACTGGTATTGTGCATGGGATGTTGATGATGAGGTGCCCAATATTGCTCGTGTTTTCTCAATGACTAAAACCCATTGGGGCCACGAGGGGAGTTTCATGTCTGAAGCAGGCTTACATTGCACCTCCCATTTTTCACCATTGACAAGAGATCTCTATTATGAGAAACAATGGCTGTGTGATACATTACAGGATGAGTCAGTGCAGTGTGAGGGTTTATACTGTAGCAGTGATTTGTGCTTTAGGGGTTAATCTAACCCCTGCACAGAAAGAGCTCTACCTGTTAGAGGATAGCGCACCACATGTGTCCCTGGCAAAATCAGACAGAGTAGAATGGGCGGATACTGGAATGTGGATGAAATGCTTGGTTAATGCTACAGACTGGGAGATGCGCCTTGATGAGTCAACTTATTCACCCAGCACACTGACAAGTTGTTACCCACTCAGTTGGGAAACTCCAACTGTAAGGGGTGTGCATGGTGTTGATCAGGTTTATTTTTCTAGCAATATCATGTTGTTGAGTGAAGACTCACCCCTCCTGAGAGGGGTCCCTGAATGCCTATGGGCAAGGGACAAATATGATTTTGGGAGAAAAAAGAGAGCTGAGCCAATGGTGGTCACTCCTAAAGATACCAGGCGGCCATCTAGAGCACAGTATCCACTCAGTAGGGAGGCAATAGCAGGTATTACTCCTGTTCATGCATCCCTGTTAGCTAATGGTGCTTTGATTCCCTGTCCAGAATCACCCTGTAACACCCCTATCTTGCCTGTTAYAAAYCCTTCAGGTGATTGGAGATTMGTCCAGGACTTAAGGCCTGTGAACGATGCAGTTTTTGCCCGTGCCTCGGTGGTTCCTAATGTTACTACACTGTTGGGGGCGGTACCACCCACAGCAGAGTGGTTCTCTGTGATTGATTTGACAAATGCATTTTTCAGTATTACAGTGGCACCAGAATCTCAGTTCTGGTTTGCTTTCACGTTTCTAGGAAAGCGATTTACGTGGACTGTGGCTCCAATGGGCTACGTGGAATCCCCCGCTATTTTTTCAGCGGCTTTAGCACAAAATCTGGAGGGTTTTATACCCCCTGAGGGCAGCACTCTGATTCAGTATGTGGATGATTTGTTGTTGTGCTCCAGCTCAATAGAAACTTGTGAAACTGATACTCGGGCTCTGTTGATATTTCTCGCTGAGAATGGCCACAAAGTTTCAAAGAAGAAGTTACAGTTGGTTTCACAGACAGTAAGGTATTTGG
>NW_019943607.1:151487-179377 GCF_002910315.2 Salvelinus sp. IW2-2015
GCTCTACCCACTTGGAGAAGGCATCCACTATCACCAGAAAATATTTGTAACCTTGACAAGGAGAGAGTTCAATGAATCCATCATTATGTGTTCACATGGTCCTTCAGGGGTTGGATGAGCCGATAGTGCCATCGGAATCCCTCTTCCCATGTTGTTAGTCATACAAATCACAAATTTTGCACAATATTGTTCGCAAACACAGAAAACCCAGGTGCAAACCAAAATGTATTTACAAAATCAACAACTCCCCCCTTTGACACATGATCCCTACCATGTGACAACTTAGCTAAGTAGGGAAAACATGACGCGGTAAGACTGGTAGCCCAGCCGGGCCCAGCCAGAGTTTCTGCACCTGTCATATGTACATAGTCGTTTCCACTCTCACTTCAAACATGACCTACAGAGGATTGCAAGTCAGGGATATCAGTGGGAGAGAAGAGGTTATGAATCAGGAAGTAAAACCATTTGTAAACACAGGTGCCTCCAAGGAGACAGCTGCTGCCTTAGCTGCCAAGTCAGCCATAGCATTACCTTTGGAGACAGGGTCGGAGAGTTAGCATGAGCAAGGCACTTACAAACAGCAAGTTCAGAAGGGAGCAAAATAGCTTTTAGCAAGTTATCAACAAGTTTTGAATGAGAGATTGTCTTACCAGAGGAGGTCAGGAAGCCGCGCTGTTTCCACAGAGACCAAAATCATGTACTTCACCAAAGGCATATCTGCTATCTGTATAGATAGTGGCAGACTGGCCTTTAGTTAATATGCAAGCTCTAGTGAGTGCAAAGAGTTCTGCTGCTTGAGCAGAAAGGTGGGAGGTAATTTAGCACTTCCAGTGTGGTTGAGGCAGTAGTAACGCATACGCAACCAATGGTTCTCCTTTCTCAGAACGCTGAGCAGAGCCATCTAAAAAAGTTCCAAATGTGCATTTTGCAAAGGGACATCAGTTAAATCCGACCTTGTTTAGAGACAAGCTCCACCATGGCAGCACAGTCATGCGGCTCTCCATCATCCTCGGTGGGCAACAAAGTAGCAGGATTTAACAACAGTGCACCTCTTCAGGGTCACATTGTAGCGGTATAATTAGAGAAGGGTAAAGAAGATTTGTTCGGTCGCGGCGCGAGGCAGGTATTAACCATGCCGAAATAAAAAAATTGTAGAAGCAGCTTTCCCATGTCGACATTCCACTGCTGTAGCAGTAGCCAAGAATCTCCTTAGGGAGATCATCCCAAGGTGGGGGTTACCATCTAAATTAACCAGCGACAATGATTCCCACTTTGTAAACCTGGTGATACAGAACTTGTCTGAGAGTCTGCAGATAGACCTCAGGACCCATTGTAGCTATAGGCCGCAATCCGGTGGCTTAGTTGAACGCGCTAATCAGACCCTAAAATCTAATATGGTGAAGCTTATGGCAGAGACAGGGCTTTCCTGGGTCACTGTGATGCCCCTGGCTCTGATGTACATGCGAGGGCGGCCCCCCAGAACCACTGGATTGGCTACTCATGAGGTTCTGACAGGTAGACCAATGAGGATGATTAATTCTCCTTTCCAACAGAACAAGCTGACACTGATGGGCTGTGACGATGACATGGTAAGTTATTGTACTGCTCTAAACAATTTTCTGAAGGCTATTTTCCCCAGGGTGAAAGCGGCTCTACCCCAGCCTCTGGTGGGGATCCTGCACAAACTGCAACCAGGTGAATGGGTGGTGGTGAAAGACCTGAGACGAAAGCATTGGAACCAGCAGAGGTGGACTGGACCATACCAGGTGATGCTGATTACCCCCACTGCTGTTCGCGTAGCTGAGAGGTCTACTTGGATCCACGCCAACCACTGCAGGAAGGTGCCATACTGCCCACCAGACCCTGAGGATGGAGGACCAGAGACTCCGGAAGTCACCGCCTAGATGGCCATGGGAGGATCAGGCCCAGACTCTACGCATAATGTTTCTTGCTCTTGTCTTGAGCCTTCTCATTACAGTTGCCATATGGACAGTGACTCAAGGACAACAGGTCCTGGAAAGACAACATGGTACTGACTCGACTAATGACTAATGACGTTTATTCCCATGGCGGGACTTAAATAACAGCCACTCCAGCTCGAGCCAACGGCAGGCTCAGGACAGGAGTCCAGCAAACAATAGCCGCTCCCATATCGAAAGAAGAAGGGCGATGCATCCACTGGATGAGCATCACAGTAGGAATCACGAGGGAAACACTTGGTGGTCACTGCTTAACTATACAGTAAAGACTGAACTGATGTTAGGAAATACCTCATGTTATGTATGTAGCTTGTTTCCACATTCAGCGATCTCCCCATTCTTACAGTATTCAGTAGAGGTCAGCATTAAAGACACTCTATGTGCACTAGAAGTGCTCTTGTCCAATGAGAACACAGGGGGTCAACCATCACTAGGTAGAACACTGAGGCATAAATGCATTAATGGTAATTTGTCATCAACAAAAGATTTACGAGGGGGATTTGATTGTTCACATTGGTGCAGTAGAATCATCTTAGAACCTAGATCCCGTGTACCAGAACCTATTCAAGTACAACCCCGGCGAACCCCATTTAGGACCTGTCATTGTCACAACCCAAGCAATATTTCCATACCACAATTTAATGAATCCTATCTGGGAATGTCAACATGTGTTAATTATAGTGTTTTCCCAGTAGGATGTAGCTGGAAGAAGGGAACATGCAGCTCTGGATACCCCATTAGACTGAGGGTGGGGCACACCATTATTGATGTGGAAACTGACGATCGTTCTCCTCATCAATTTGGCTCGGCAACATTTACTGCTCATTATTGGATTTGTGGTGATAAAGCCTATCTCTACCTACCCACAAATTGGACAGGGTGCTGTATTTTTGGTAAACTAAACACATCCCTTGTGGTAATGCAAAAAACGAATTCCTCCATTCCAAGCAGGTTAAGACTAATTAAGAGGGACATCTCGCAATCCAATTATGTCCCCAGTGACTCGCGACGATCCTCAAAATTGGAAAAGTTCTGGCGCGGTTTATTCCCCTGGTATGGGGCATCGGAGAATGCACATGAGTTGGATAGGCTAGGATATCATTTGGAATCCCTGGGAAATTTGACCACTGCAGGGTTTTCTATGATAAGACCAGAGTTGCAAGCCACTCTACTCATGGCAACACAAAATAGGGTGGCACTTGACATGTTGCTAGCACGTGAAGGAGGGGTGTGTCAAATTATAGGAGATCACTGTTGTACATTCATAACAAAGGGAGATGACAATTTGACTATTGTAGTGGAACATTTGAAAGAGCTTAGTGGTGTTCTCATAAGGGAACACCAGCCTGACATCGACTGGAATCCGTTAGGATGGGTTCAGTCAGTGTTTGGTGCTTGGGGAGCGACTATTTTCCATTGGTTCATCTATGGTCTAATATTACTGATTGCTCTGTTGCTAATTATCATTTGTGTGAAAAAATTGCTTAATAAGGTGGTTGATGTTGTTCTTACTATGCCCTTGCTTGCAAATGAAGTAGGTGTAAATGAAGAATCTGAGATTGATGGACGACAATCAGGTGAACACAGTGAAATATTCTCACTGGACAGTGTAGATAGAGAGGGTTCACAGTATATGAATGATTTCCCTGACCTATTCCTGACTACATCTCTGATAGTGGGGAACCCAATTCTGAGCATGAGGACTCGGAGGGATGACTGTCCTTATGTTCTGATGAGGGCTGTGTTTAGACACTGGTTCTCCTGTAATTTAGGGAGCATTTATATGTTCTGTTATTTTTTGTTTTACTCAACAAATGTATTATTCTGTGTGATTAAACATGTGCAAGTCTGTCTTGTGGTATAAAGGTTGTAAACTTAGTTTCTGAAGGGATTTGATTCCCTATTATCTTTAAATTTTGAATTTGTATTTTTTTTTTTTTTTCATATACTCTGCAACTACTTTTAGTAAGGTACCATGTTACTGTTCTGATTCTTCAGAAGGGACAGAGTCCCCTGAGAGGGGAATGTTGGGGATGAATCAGAATGAGTTGGGTAACATAGATAAGATGTTTTATTTTCATAATATGCTTGTGAGATACTTGTCATTAAAATCTTTCCCTTTGTCTATAGGGTTGGTAGTTGCAGTTATCCCTTCTCAGCTAGGGATTAGTCACATTGGGGCGCAGAGAGGGGAGAGGTCAGGCTTGTCTTCATATGTCAATGTAACTATTCCTAAACCATGGGAARGGATGGCGTTATTAATGGGGAACCATTGTCACTATCTCATACAATGTCTGTACGCCAGTCACTGCCTACTTTTCTCATTGGGGGAAAGAGTATGGCTGTGTCTGGAACCCTTGTGTTTCCCCTCTGAGGTTGCCCTTATCTTGACCTAGTATTTGACCTAAGAGGCTCACTGTCTGATTTTGAGYTTGTCCAGGTTTGGGAGTATCTAGGATTGACAATTGATATATGCAATTGGATGAGGTAATGTTTTCATAGACAGTGGATGAGGATGAGATTAGAACCTTGTTCAGGAGACCAAACTGAACGATAATKTATAGCGAATGCTGTCTCTGTATGGGATACTCCTCTCTAAAGTAAAAGTCTTTCTTTGTGAAGCAGTTCCTATTATCTGTGGTTTGTCATGTCGACTAGGGGGTGGATCTTTGCTATAAAAGATCTCAGTTGCCATTATGTTAGGTTCTCAACTTTTCATTAGAGATACTGAAATGTTGAAAGTCAAATGCTATTGCAAAAGCTTAATGATTATTAAAGGTGAAGTTTAAGTATAACTCTGACTGGTGTGTGGTTTACTCTCTCATCATTTGGTAATACAGGAAATTGCCACGACACGTTTCCGTGAGAATACCGATTTTCGATCTGTCTCATGATCTGACAAATACCACTGTAGCTCGGCCACCTGTGGATTGAGACGCAACTCACACAAAAAAAGTGATATCTCTTGATTGAAGTGATGGATTTTCGTATTAGAATACTTTAAATGTTATATCATGAGAAAGTTAGAGGCGATTTACTGTGTTATGCATTATATATGTCCCAAATGTCCTTCAAAATTCCTGAAATTTAATGCTAGTAAAAATTCCCTGTCTTAGGTCAGTTAGAATCACCACTTTATTTTAAGAATGTGAAATGTCAGAATAATAGTAGAGAATTATTTCTTTCAGCTTTTATTTCTTTCATCACATTCCCAGTGGGTAAGAAGTGTACATACACTCAATTAGTATTTGGTAACATTGCCTTTAAATTGGTTAACTTGGGTCAAACGTTTTGGGTAGCCTTCCACAAGCTTCCCACAATAAGTTGTGTGAATTTGGCCCATTTCTCCTGACAGAGCTGGTGTAACTGAGTCAGGTTTGTAGGCCTCCTTGCTCACACATGCTTTTTCAGTTCTGCCCACAAATTTTCCAGGGGCTTGAGGTCAGGGCTTTGTGAAGGCCACTCCAATACCTTGACTTTGTTGTCCTTAAGCCATTTTGCCCCAACTTTGGAAGAATGTTTGGGGTCAATGTCCATTTGGAAGACCCATGTGCGACCAAGCTTTAACTTCCTGACTGATGTCTTGAGATGTTGCTTCAATATATCCACATACTTTTCCTTTGTCATGATGCCATCTATTTGTGAAGTGCACCAGTCCCTCCTGCAGCAAAGCACCCCCACAACATGATGCTGCCTCCCCCATTTTTGTTTCATCAGACCAGAGGACATTTCTCCAAAAAACACAATCTTTCTCCCCATGTACAGTTGCAAACCATAGTCTGGCTTTTTTATGGCGGTTTTGGAGCAGTGACTTCTTCCTTGCTGTGCGGCCTTTCAGGTTATGTCGATATAGGACTCGTTTTACTGTGGATATAGATATTTTTGTACCGGTTTCCTCCAGCATCTTCACAAGGTCCTTTGCTGTTGTTCTGGGTTTGATTTGCCCTTTTCACACCACAGCACGTTCATCTATAGGAGACAGAACGCGTCTCCTTCCTGAGCAGTATGACGGCTGCGTGCGCCCATAGTGTTTATAATTGCGTATTATTGTTTGTACAGATGACCGTGGTACCTTCAGGCGTTTGGAAATTTCTCCCAAGGATGAACCAGACTGGTAGAGGTCTACAATTTTGTTTCTGAGGTCTTGGCTGATTTCTTTTGATTTTCCCATGATGTCAAGCAAAGAGGCACTGAGTTTGAAGGTAGGCCTTGAAATACATCCACAGGTACACCTCCAATTGACTGAAATTATGTCAATTAGCCTATCAGAAGCTTCTAAAGCCATGACATCAATATCTGAAATTTTCCAAGCTGTTTAAAGGCACATTCAACTTAGTGTACACTTCTGAACCACTGGAATTGTGATACAGTGAATTATAAGTGAAATAATCTGTCTGTAAACAATTGTTGGAAAAATTACTTGTGTCATGCACAAAGTAGATGTCCTAACCGACTTGCCAAAACCAAAGTTTGTTAACAAGAAATTTGTGGAGTGGTTGAAAAACAAGTTTTAATGACTTCAACCTAAGTGTATGTAAACCTCCGACATCAACTGTATTTGGACCTCTTTACTTTTCCCATATTTTATTATGTTACAGCCTTATTCTAAAACGTTTTTTTTTTTAATCCCTCATTAATCCACACACAATACTCCACAATGACAAAGCAAAAACAGGTTTTTAGAAGTTTTTGCCAATTTATAAAAAAAAAAAACTCATTTACGTAAGTATTCAGACCCTTTACTCAGTACTTTGTTGAAGCACCTTAGGCAGCGATTACAGCCTCAAGTCTTCTTGGGTATGACGCTACAAGCTTGGCTCACCTGTATTGCAGAGTTTCTCCCATTCTTTTCTGCAGATGCTCTCAAGCTCTTTCATGTTGGATGAGGAGCATCGCTGCACAGCTATTTTCAGGTCTCTCCAGATATGTTCGTTCGGGTTCAAGTTGGGGTTCTGGCTGGGCCACACAAGGACATTCAGAGACTCATCCCGAAGCCACTCCTGTGTTGTCTTGGCTGTGTGCTTAGGTTGGGTGAACATTGTTCTGTTGAAAGGGGAACCTTCGCCCCAGTCTGTGGTCCTGAGCGCTCTGTAGCAGGTTTTCATCAAGGATTTCTCTGTACTTTGCTCCGTTCATCTTTCCCTCGATCCTGACTAGTCTCCCAGTCCCTGCCGCTGAAAAACATTCCCAATCTTGGTTTCATCAGACCAGAGAATCTTGTTTCTCTTGGTCTCAGAGTCCTTTAGGTTCTTTTTTTGCAAACTCCAAGCAGGCTGTCATGTGCCTTTTACTGAGGAGTGGCTTCCGTCTGGCCACTCTACCATAAAGGCCTGATTCTGGGAGTGCTGCAGAGATGGTTGTCCTTCTGGAAGGTTCTCCCATCCCCACAGAGGCTCTGGATCTCTGTCAGAGTGACCATCATGTTCTTGGTTACCTCCCTGACCAAGGCCCTTCTCCCCTGATTGCTCAGTTGGGCCGGGCAGCCTGCTCTAGGAAGAGTCTTGGTGGTTCCAACCTTTTTCCATTTAAGAATGATGGAGGCCATTATGTTCTTGGGGACCTTCAAAGAGGCCTTTTGGTACCCTTCCCATGATCTGTGCCTCGACACAATCCTGTCTGGGAGCTCTACAGATAATTCTTTCAACCTCCTTGCTTGGTTTTTGCTCTAACATGTACTGTCAACTGTGGGTCCTTATACGTATATAGACCAGTGTGTGCCTTTCCAAATCATGTGCAATCAAGTTGTAAAAACATCAAGGATGATCAATGGAAACAGGATACAACTGAGCTCAATTTCAGGTCTCTTAGCAAAGGGTCTGAATACTTATGTAAATAAGATATTTCTGTTTTTTATTTTTAATAAATGTGCAAAAAAATATCTAAAAACCTATTTTCGCTTTGTTATTATGGGGTATTGTGTGTAGATTGATTCAAGCAGTTTTAGAATAAGTCTGTAACGTAACAAAATGTGGAAAAAGCCAAGGGGTTGAATACTTTCCAAATGGTAAATATTAGGGTGTGATTTGGGATGCAATCAGTGACTAAACAGGAACAGAGAGCCAAAGCCCCGAAGGCTTTCTGAGGTAAAATGACATCCTGGATGGTAGCATTCCATAATGTAATGTCACTTCATTGGTATTGAAAATATTGCAGTACGACAGGTATTGTCATTCTATTTATTTTTCTAGGCAAGTCTTATTTTCAATGACAGCCTTGGAACAGTTGGTTAACTGCCTTGTTCAGGGGTAGAACGACCGATTTTTACCTTGTCAGCTCAGGGATTCAATCTTGCAACCTTTCAGTTACTAGTCCAATGCTCTAACCACTAGGCTACCTGCCGCCATTCTTACAGGGATTCATATTTTACCCACAATCTACCAATTATCAATACCTGGAATAGCTCAAATTTATCCAGAGAGTCCCAGGAAATACCTCAAAAATCAGAAGTGCCTATCTGAACACCAATAAGGGCAAAGTGTTGCCGTTTTGAATATATTTAGGATATTTTTCCCCATTTGCATCCACTGCCACAGGACTTAATGTGTCACAAACAGGGAGCATAACTTCTGGAGCTTACTCAGAATGCATTACATGTAAACGCTGAACACTTGTTGGATTTGTTTGAAGTGTTACCAGAAGTTGCTTACTGTCATGGCAAAACATTCAAATTATAATGTCAGAATGACAGAATGTCTTTGTCTGTCTGATAGTAGTATTGGAATGTAGTTTCTTTGTTCTTGTTGAACTACATAGTTACTATACCTGCTGAGGGTACATTCCAAATGGCACCCTAATACAGTGCCATTTAGGACGCATCCTGACAGAGAAACAAAATAAAAGCGAAAAGAGACATATGCAGATAATTTGATGAGGAGCTCATAGAAGCATGAACACTGAAGAAGACAAGCAGCAACCATTTTGGTACGACATTTTCTATTATTCTTTAAATCATTATACATCGAATGTACATGCTCTATTTTCAGAATGTAAATATAGGGAATAGTGAACACTGTCACTTACAGGTTGGCCTACTTTATTGATTGAAAAATCTCACTCAGAAAAACTTCATTAATAAAATTATTTGGTAGCACTTCATTATAACTCCACGTAATAAAGCATTTATAATTGGATAGTAAATTGTTTACTCCTCATTTATTAGTCATTACTCCCACATTTGTAATTGTTAGTAGCCTAGTTATTCACACATTTATTAACAACTTTTAAAGTATTTAATAAGGATTCATACAACGTTTAAAATAGGTCCTTATAAACCATTTACTAATCATTAGATAAGTCTTTTTGCGTGGCCTCCTCTAAAGTGTGGGGTATTTATACTTTATAAATATTTTATAAATGTTTTGAGTGACCAGTGTATAATTTCTTACAAAAAGATGGACATGCCAATGGTAGACATTCCAGCAGTACCTGGTCTCAAAATGGCCCCCAGAACATTTCAATGGTTGAACTGTTTATTGAGTGAGAGGTTATTTTCCTGACACCACACTCCGAGGGCCCTCACTTCCTCCCCGTGGGCCGTCTCATCATCACTAACATAGAGAGGCTGCTGCTAGCATACAGACTCAAATCGCTGGCCACTTTAATAAATGGACTTAATAAATGTATCACTAGTCACTTTAAATAACGCCACTTCAATAATGTTTACATATCCTTCATTACTCATCTCATATGTATATACTGTATTCTATACCATTTACTGCATCTTTCCTATGCTGCACGGCCAACGCTCATCCATATATTTATATGTACATATTCTTATACATCCCTTTACATTTGTGTGTGTAAGGTAGTTGTTGTGAAATTGTTAGATTACTTGTTAGATATTACTGCATTGTCGGAACTATAAGCACACGCATTTCGCTACACTCACATTAACATCTGCTAACCATGTGTATGTGACCAATACAATTTGATTTGATTTGATCAAATGTGCTCTATTTATACTTTAGAATGAATTTATACATGTTTTTTGTGTCCAGTGTAATTTCTCACAAAAAATGGAGGGGGGGGGGGGGGGGTGTTGTTCTACTAAGCTCTATGGAATTGTTTTAAGAAGGTCAGTTACTATTTAATTTTGAATTTCAAGAGCTCTTGAAGTTTACAAATGCAACATACATTTGTTTTTTTGTTTTTTGCCTTACTGCTAAAATGTCTAAAAACTGTTTTTGCTTTGTCATTATGGGGTATTGTGTGTAGATTGATGAGGGTGTCACGTCCTGACCATAGTTTACGTTGTATGTTTCTATGTTTTGTTTGGTCAGGGTGTGATATGAGTGGGCATTCTATGTTGTATGTCTAGTTTGTCTGTTTCTATGTGTTTGGCCTGATATGGTTCTCAATCAGAGGCAGGTGTTAGTCGTTGTCTCTGATTGGGAGCCATTTTTAGGTAGCCTGTTTTGTCTTTGTGGGTGGTGGGTGATTGTTCCTGTGTTTGTGTTCACTATACCGGACTGTTACGTTTTCGTTCGTTTGTCGGTTTATTGTTTTGTTCGTTGTTTAAGTATTCTTATTAAAATGAATACTCACCACGCTGCACATTGGTCCTCCGATCCTTCCTACCATTCCTCCTCAGAAGAGGAGGAAGACGAGCGTTACAGAGGGATAATCAATTTTAGAATATGTCTGTAACGTAAGAAAAAGTGGGTCTGAGTACTTTCCGAATGCACTGTATGTTAAATAGTAATCAAACTGGATGGTCTTCAGAGCTAGAAGGGTGGCAGGTAGCCTAGTGGTTAGAGAGTTGGACTAGTAACCGAAAGGTTGCAAGATTGAATCCCCGAGCTGACAAGGTAAAAATCTGTAATTCTGCCCCTGAACAAGTCAGTTAACCTACTGTTCCTAGGCTGTCATTGGAAATAAGAACTTGTTCTTAACTGACTTGCCTTGTTAAATAAAGGTAAAATAAAAAATAGATGGGAGGGGTTGAGGGTTGAGGGTAGCTGAAGGATGGGATTAATTTTTGGGGGGGAAGACTGGCTTCCCTTGGCATCCATGAATACAAGCCACTGCTTTACTGGGCCTTTAAAGGTAGTAACTTTAACATAATAGTACAGTTCAGCGAATTAATGGATTTAGACATTAGTTTCCTTACCTTGTAAGCATTCTATGGTGCTTTGGCTGAGAGCTGGGATGTCACCAGGACCGGGCTTTAGTCCAGAATGATTTTGGGTCAGCACTGAATTTTTTGCGCTGCTTCCATCATGTAAACATTTTTTGTAGGCCTTTTAACTTAGTGTGGTGCTTTGTTTCATAGAGCCGTGGTTATGTGAAACTCAAAGTCATTCAACCATTAAAATAAACTCAAAGCTAATTTTGCTGTGTGTGGTCAACTAATGTTAGATGCAAATTTCGGCACGGTTTTGATTGGTACTGCGCCATTGTGCTGCTTTGAGAGAAGCATGGGGGGACTTATCTTGATAGATCGATCAATGTCGGATTTTTGTTTTCACTGAATCTCTGTTGCGTTCATCATCATTAGTCTAGTTGCTCATCAATTAGCAGAACTGATCAGAACATTTTGAGGGCATTTAATGCATAGCCTAGACCCAGTGGATTATTTTGCACTTCACTATTCTAGGCTACTCCCAACCAAAAGCCTGTGACTTGTCTGATAATCCATCAATGTGAATTTGTTGAACTAAATCTCCATCTGTATATTTTGTTAAAATTGATCTCTGGCTGGGAAAATAATAATAATAAGTCTTGATTTTTTTTGGCCACAGGGAGAGCACAGCACACGGACGGGGTGCTAGAGGTACTCCAAATTCTATAATTACTCCTGTCTGTACAGAAATAAAATAAATAATTGAAAATACTACACCAGAAAGCATAATTTAGCTAGAGTATCAATCAGCTTTGTTAAAAATATAGCTGTGGGTTGTTACATCTGGAACACATGTAGGCCTACATACAGGAAGCCCACAATTATGCAGCCTGCAGGGCAAATATCAAACAGCTGATTGTTGAGTTGTGGCTGTCAATTTTATATTTATTTAACTAGGCAAGTCAGTTAAGAACAAATTCTTATTTTCAATGACAGCCTAGGAACCGTGGGTTAACTGCCTTGATCAGCAGAAGAACAACAGATTTTTACCTTGTCAGCTCAGGGATTCGATCTTGCGGTTACAAGTCCAACGCTCTAACCACTAGGCTACCTGCCACCCCAACAATCAACAGCAGCTAAAAAGCCTCATGCAATATTTCAGAATTAGGAAAGGAGGAAAGATGGTGGACTACAACAGGAACAGGAAAGTTGGTGGACTATAATTACCTCCTCATATTGTAGACCTACAATCTGTTTATCCACAATCCATCTACCCATTGTCATTGGCCTATGCTATTGGTTGCATTTAAAAGTGATACCAAATCATTTTATAATCTTATTAAGGTTTTCTGAGTGAAATTTTTCAATCAATAGATTAGGCCTACCTGTAAGTGACAGTGTTCACTATTCCGTACATTTCTATTTAGATAATAGTGCATGTACTACCAATATTTTTTCTTACTGTGCATGCTATGTGTGGTGTTGAGTGTTAAATGTGCAAATTTAAATAAATCATTGTTTATAATTCAATGATAAAAACATTATGTATTAAAGGGAATACTGATTTATAATGACTGATTAAACATTTTCTAATTAATCTTAGTTTTTTTCTCCCACGTATTAGAGGGAATACCAATGCAACTATGGAACTTGGGGTGTTTCTCATCATAATTTTCTCAGGTCAGTATCTATCTCCTGTTTAGTTATTGTTCTAAAAAGCTATTCAAGGTTAAGTTTAAGCAGAAATGGACTGGCCATTTGGAAGTTCAGGCAAATGCCAGATGGGCTGGTCCATTTTCAGCTCCGTGGGCATGTCTAAATTGTTTTGGGTTTTTGCGCAGAATGATCCGAATTTGGCAAATTGTGGCCTAAAAAAGTTAACCCAATCAGTCCCAAGTCAAATCAGCCTATCAGTCAGGTTTTGTCACCAATTTAATGTAACTGTTCGTTTAGCCGCCATAAGGGTTGGTAACACTTTAGATTAGGGAATGCAAAAATAATTTACTAATGATTAGTAAATGGTTAATAAATGTGGAAGTAATGATTAATAAATGTTGAACACACACTTTGTAAAAGCCTTCTGAATTGTTTATTAAGGACCCTTTAATTACACAAAGTGTTATGAAAGTGATTTACCATTTTCTTTTCAGGACAAGCAGGGCTACAAGTAGAATGAAAAACGATTTGATATCAAAAGTTACGTTCATGAGTTTAATTGACTAGTTTCACCACAAAAATGAGGTCCGCTAAACAAAAACCTGATAAAAAAAAACATTTATAAGAATGCTGTCAGCAGGGCTTTAAAGTGCGACCACTTTGGGATATCCAACTAAATATTTTGCTCTGCCAATTCATGCACTCAATAAATTCTTCCAAAACAACAAAAATGCTGCTGTCCACATTGCTTCTATAAATATAAATCCACGTTTTCTCTTGAATACTACTAGTTTGTGTATATTGCCCTCTGTAAAACAGAAGTTGTCTAAGGAAGCTGGCATGTGCCTAAAATAACCCTAATCACTTATACTAATTGCTAATTAGCTAGATGGCAAGCTAAATACCATTAAGCTAAAAGCAATAGCTATAGCTAATAGCTAATAACTTCGCACATCCATTTAAGGGGAGTTGGACAACATTCCACAGGCCACAATCAACAGTCTGACTGATACTGACTGGTTTTCTTGCCTGTTTTCCATGCCCTTGCCTGTTTTTTAAGGTATCTGTGACCAACTGATGCATATTTGTATTCCCAGTTGTGAAATCCATAGATTAAGGCCTCATGAATTTGTTTCAATTGACTGATTTCCCTATATTAAACTGTAAGATCTCACTAAAATATTTTATATTGTTGCATGTTGCAGTCAAATCACAATATTTGGTTGAAATATCACAATTCGATTTTTTTTACCTGTATCGTACAGCCCTACTAACAACCTGGCAACTTTACCAGTAGTCTATATGTAAACATTTGGTGGCACAAAAATAAACGAATAGTGATATCGTCTTCAGGGGATGGGCCTCAAAAGTAAGTAGGATTCATATTGCCCCAATGTGGGCTGTAGCTCAAAACAGTTTTTAAAAAGTAACTTTTCTAAGTTAGGAGCATCAGTGCTACCAATTGTTTTTTTTGTTTTTTTAGAGCCCTGGCTGTAAGTACAGGAAATGTTTAAATCCAATTGATTTATAAAGCCCCTTTTACATCAGCAGATGATTATATAGAAACCCAGCCTAATGTTTATAGATGACGAGCAGGGTCAAATAATAATCACAGTGGTTGTAGAGGGTGCAACAGGTCAGTACCTCAGGAGTAAATGTCAGTAGGCTTTTCATAGCTGAGCATTCATAGGTCAAGACAGCAGGTGCAGTAGAGAGAGAGAGAGAGAGAGAGAGAGAGAGAGAGAGAGAGAGAGAGAGAGAGGGAGGGTCGAAAACAGCAGGTCCGGGACATGGTATGACATCCGGTGAACAGGTCAAGGTTCCATAGCCGCAGGCAGAACAGCAGGAACTGGATAGGCAGCACAACCAAGTGAACTGGGGAAAGCCAGGAGTCATCAGGCCAGGTAGACCTGAAGCATGGTCGAGAGGTCGAGAGGTCGAGAGGTCGAGAGGTCGAGAGGTCGAGAGGTCGAGAGGTCGAGAGAGAGAGAGGTCGAGAGAGAGAGAGAGAGAGAGATATAAGCCCTGCCTCCAGCTGTTTGCTTAGAAATTCTAGGGACAATAAGGAGGCCTGTGTCTAGTGACTGTAGCGTACATGTAGGTATGTACAACAGGACCAAATCAGAGAGATAGATAGGAGCAAGTCCATCTAATGCTTTGTAGGTCAGCAGTAAAACCTTGAAATCAGCCCTAGCCTTAACAAGAAGCCAGTGTAGAGAGGCTAGAACTGGAGTAATATGATTTTAAAAATTGGTTCTAGTCAAGATTCTAGCAGTGCTTTATCCGGGTACCCGGAGAGTAGAGCAGTTACGTCCGTCGTTGAATGAGACCAAAGTGCAGTGTGGAAAGTGTTCATGATAATTTAATACTGAAACACCAACAAAATACAAACGAACGTAAAGTTCTGCAGGGCTATACAGCAACTGTGCAAAAACAAGATCCCGCAAACTCAGGTGGAAAGCAGGCTGCCTAAGTATGATTCCCAATCAGAGACAACGATAGACAGCTGCCTCTGATTGGGAACCATACCCGGCCAAAAAAGAAATAGAAAACTAGAATGCCCACCCAAATCACACCCTGACCTAACCAAATAGAGAAATAAACAGGCTCTCCAAGGTCAGGGCGTGACAAGAGCATTGCAGTAGTATAATCTAAAAGTGAGAAAAGCATGGATTAGTTTTTCTGCATAATTTTTTGAAAAAAGTTTCAGATTTTTGCAATGTTACGAAGATGGAAAAATGCGTCGCTTGAAATATTCTTGATATGTTCGTCAAAAGAGAGATCAGGGTCGAGACTAACGCTGAGGTCCTTCACTGTTTTATTTGAGACGACTGTACAACCATCGTGATTAGTTGTCAGATCTCTTTGTTTCTTGGGACCTTTAACTAGCATCTCTGTTTTGTCCGAGTTTAAAAGTAAAACATTTGCTGCCATCCACTTCCTTATGTCTGAAACACAGGCTTTCAGGGTAGGTAATTTGGGGCTTCACCATGTTTCATCGAAATGTACAGCTGTGTGTCATTCGCATAGCAGTGAACGTTGACATTGTTTCTCCGAATGACATCACCAAGAGATAGAAAGAATGTGGTGATCGATGGTGGCAAAAGTGGCAAAAGTGGCATTAAGGAGTCGGAGCACGAGGACAGATGCAGAGCCTTGGTCTGACGCAATGCAAGGTAATTACCACCTGCAGTCTCAGTGCTATGATGGGGTCTAAAATCAGACTGGAACGTTCCGTTTACATTATTTGTTTTCAGAAAGTGAGTTGCTGTGCAACAGCTTATTCTAACATTTTTTGAGAGGAATGGGAGATTCGATATAGGCCAATATTTTTTTTTTAAATGTTCCGTGTCAAGGTTTGGCTATTTCAGGAGAGGATTTATTACTGCCACTTTTAGTGAGATTGGTACACATCCGGAGGATATGGAGATGTTTATTATGTTTAACAGAGGAAGGCCAGGCACAGGAAGTAGCTATTTCAGTAATTTAGTTGAAATAGGGTCCGGTAGGCCGCTGGACGGTTTAGAGACCATGACTATTTTCGTGAATGTGTCAAAATATACAGGATTAAAAAAGTTGATTGTCTCCATAGGTCTTAGGTCCTGGCAGTTCTGTGCAGGAAAACAGAGTTTTGGTAGAATATGCAGATTCAAAGAGGAGTCCGTAATTTGATTTCTAATGATCATGATCTTTTCGTTGAAGAAGTTCACTAATTCATCACTGCTGAAGTGAAAGCCATCCTCTCTTGGAGAATGCTGCTTTTTAGTTAGCTTTGCGACAGTATCAAATATACATTTTGGATTGTTTTTATTCGCAATTAGGTTGGAAAAGTAGGCTGATCGAGCAGCAGTGAGGGCTCTTCGATATTGCACGGTACTGTCTTTCCAAGCTAGTTGGGAGACTTCCAGTTTGGTAGAGCACCATTTCCGTTCCAATTTTCTGGAGGTTTGCTTCAAGGCTCAGGTTTTTTCTTTGTTTGCTTCAAGGCTCAGATTTTTGTACTCCTACGTACTTCGGTATGTAGAGGGAGTCTGGGCATCTAGGAATCTCTGGGTTGTCCGAGAATTTATAGCGCAGCTTTTGGTAATCCTTGGTTGGGGTCTGAGCAGATTATTTCTTGTGATTCCAAACGTAATAAAATGGTGGTGGGACAGTCCAGGATTATGAGGAAAAATATTTAGATACACAATATATATATGCGTAGATCAGGAGACATGTTGGACATAACCCACTGAGTCGATAATGGCTCTGAATGATTTTTGGAGCGGGCCTGTGAAATTCTCCATGTGAATATTGAAGTCACCAAAAATGTGAATTTTTTCCTGCCATGACTACAAGGTCCGAAAGGAATTCAGGGAAATCAGTGAGGAATGCTGTATCCGGCCGAGGAGGCCTGTAAACAGTAGGTATACAAAGTGATTGAGTAGGCTGCATATATTTCATAACTAGAAGCTCAAAAGACAAAAACACAGTAATTTATCAGGCTTGGTAAATTGAAATTTACTTTCGTAAATGTTAGCAAGACCTCCCCATTTTCGGGATGTGCGGGGGATATGGTCACTAGTGTAACCAGGAGGAGAAGCCTCATTTAACACAGTAAATTCATCAAGCTTGAGCCATGTTTCAGTCAGGCCAATCACATCAAGATTATGATCAGTGATAAGTTAATTGACTATGACTGCCTTGGAAGTGAGGGATCTAACATTAAGTAGGCCTATTTTGAGATGTGAGGAATGGAGGAGGCCTTATTCCAGTGAGATTGCTAAGGCAAACACTGCCATGTTCAGTTTTGCCTGACCTACTGTAGATAGAGGCATAGACACGGTCTCAATGGGGAAAGCTGAGTTGACTACATGGACTGTGCTAGTGGCAGACTCCACTAAGTTTGCTGGCTGGCAAACAGCCTGCTGCCTGGCTTGCACCCTATCTCATTGTGGAGCTAGAGGAGTTAGAGCCCTGTCTATGTTGATAGATAAGATGAGAGCCCCCCTCCAGCTTGGATGGAGTCTGTCACTCCTTAGCAGGCCAGGCTTTCTTTGTCCTGTTTGTGAGGGTGTTCCAGAAAGATGGTCAGTTATCTACAAATTCTATCTTTTGGGAGAGACAGAAATTATTTTCAACCAGCGAGAGTCTGCTGTAGAGCTCATCACTCCCCCTTTTATTTATTTATTTAATTTAACCCTTATTTTACCAGGTAAGTTGACTGAGAACACATTCTCATTTACAGTAACGACCTGGGAAGTAGTTACAGGGGAGAGGAGGGGGGATGAATGGCCCCCTCCCTAACTGGGAGGGGGCCAGAGAAAATTGCCTGATGCCAACACATCTTTCTAGCTAAGTTACATGCTAAATTTATGTTGTACTTAGTGACCTCTGACTGTTTCATCCTAACATCATTGGTGCCAACGTGGATAACAATATCCCTATACCATCTGCACTGCCAGTTTTAGCCTCAGCCAGCACCATCTTCTGATTAACCTTTACATAGGTTGCCCTGCCCCCTGGTAAACAATGTATGATCACTGGATGATTCTTTTTAATTCTAATATTGTGGGTAATGGAGTCGACAAATGACTAGGGTTTTCAATTTCTCTGAGCTAATGATGGGAGGCTTTGGCGGCTCAGACCCTAAAGGGTGGAGGACAGACCAGATAAGGCTCGGGCTCTGATTCCGACTGGTTACACCGGATGAGCATTCGGACAGTATTTCCTTCCAGAAGCCATGAGAAAATTGTCCAGCTGCGGGGACTGTGCCGGGGGATTAGCACTACTACCTGTATTTACTGGTGGCACAGACGCTGTGTTATCCTTTCCTACAATTAAATTTCCCTTGCCTAACGATTACGTCTGAAGCCGAGCTTGCAACTGGGCTATCCTCCCCATAAGGCCATAGTTCTCCTGTATATTAAGAGTGCAGCAACTGCAATGAAAAGGCATAATGTTACTTAGCTAATTTTTTCAGCCGGAGGAGGTCCTTTATCTATTTCCAGATAAAGCGTCTGGGGTGAAAAAGTTTAATTCAAAAAGTTGTGTGAGGACAAAACTAAGCCCTTGTTAAACTTGTTAAATACAGAGTTAGATTTTTTTTTCAATAGAAATAACTAAAAATCCCATGCACAAATGGATAAGAGGTATTGAGAAGAGGAAGGTAAATTAGTAAGCCGTTCGTATAAGGGGATTGTAAATATAAATGACAATTGTTTTAGATCTATATGTAAAGGGGTGCGTAACTGGTGGCAGGGAAGTCAGACACAGGAGAGCAGAACTAGGTAGTAGCCAGAGCAGTTTAATCCAAAAACCAAAGGCATAAAAATACAACAGAATATGGGTACAAAAAACCCGACGCGCACCAGTAAACAAGTGCACAAGCACTTACAGCAAACAATCCCACACAAAGACATGGGGGGAACAGAGGGTTAAATACACAACAAATAATGAGGGAAATGGAAACCAGGTGTGTAGGAAAACAAGACAAAACAAATGGAAAATGAAAAGTGGATCGTCGATGGCTAGAAGACCGTTAACGCCGCCCGAACAAGGAGAGGAAACGACTTCGGTGGAAGTCGTGACACTATATTACCTTATGATCACTGGCGTGAATTGTGAAACAGGTCATATGGCAGCAAACTGAAGCATAACAACATACAATTTTTTCCACAGTGGAGTTTATGAAATGCTGGCCTTATAACTTGGGATGAAATTTAGAGAAGCAAGCTATAGCCTTCTGTAGTAGCCATGTGCAAATGACAGCACAGTGCCAAACCTAATGAATTGATTTTTGATTTTGAGAATATTTTAATTATATACTCGGACTTCTCACTGTACTTTTTTTTAACAATCTTGTTAAATATTTGCCACTATTGGTAGCCACCATCAGTTATACCCACATACTGTACATTTATAACTTTCACTGACTTCTGTTAGTTTTCTTACATTTTGTATCATTCCATTACATCGTAAGTTTACCTTTCTTTCATCTGTCACGTTCCTTCGGTTCTTCCTGAGGATCGCTAGCAATAGTGGATCATATTAGCCTAACGTATTACAAGTTGTGCAATATTTTGGAACAGCTTATTTGATCCAATATGGAACACAGACCATACCCAGCAGTTAAACCTGGAACCAGGCGCACGGTTCACCACGACTGGACCATACCCAGCAGTTAAAACCTGGAACCAGGGCGACACCCCGATTCCACCAGCATCGACTGAAAAAAACCGGAATGTGTGTATTAAACAACGCAAGTCACCGCAGTTAAAGACCTGGAAAAGGCCTTACTGCGAAACGTCTCAATCACAACTCACGACTGGACCATACACCAGCAGTTAAAGCTGGAACCTCAAGGCGACGGTTAACACTGCACGACTGGACAGTACCCAGCAGTTTAAACCTGGAACGCCCCGCACGCCGCACCATGCTCCATACCCAGCAGTTAACCTGGAACCAGGCGCCGGTTCACCACGACTGGATCATACCCGCCAGGTTATCAAATCCTGTTAACACAGGGCACTGGTTCACCTCACGACTGGACCATACCCAGCCCAGTTTACCTGGAACCAGTAGCCGCACGGCTACGACGACTGTGCACCTGGACTATATGGTTCCCAGAGACCCCCGAGGTTATATTCCTATTGGGATACAGGGTCAGTCCGGTTTATTATATCTAGTAATATATGTTGTGGATAATTATACGTGCTCGAGACCGGGTTATAATATCAGGTTACTATATGTTTGTTAATAAGGTGTAAGAAAGGTTTTATATCTGTACTAAAATATCGTGGAAATACAAGGTGTCAGACGGGTTAATAATATCAGTACTATATGCTGAGGATAATACGGTGTTCATACCAGCAGTAAACCTGGAAACCAGGCGCACGGTTCACACACGACTGACCATACCCAGCAGTTAAACCTGGAACCAGCGCACGTTTCACTCACAGACTGACCATAACCCAGCAGTTAAACTTGGAACCAGGCGCACGGTTCACCACGACTGGATCATACCCGACAGTTAAACCTGGAACCAGGCGCACGGTTCACCCACGACTGGACATACCCAGCAGTTAACCTGGAACCAAGGCCACGGTTCACCACGACTGGACCATACCCAGCAGTTAAACCTCGGAACCAGACGCATAAGAGGGTTAAAATAACCAGCTACTATGGATACACGCACGGTTGCACCTAGCTAAGAGCTGCAGCACGAACTCCAACCACAGCCAGTTAAACTCTGAACCAGGCGCACGGTTCACCACGGACACGTTACCCATTGACGATCATATCCCAGCAGTTAAACCTGGAACCAGGCGCACGGTTCACCACGACTGGACCATACCAGCAGTTAAACTGGAACCAGGCGCAACGGGTTCACTGGACTACGAACAGGTAAACCATTAACACAGTTAATACCTGGACACCGGCGCACGGTTCACCCACGACTGATCATACCAGGCAGTTAAACCTGGAACCAGGCGCACGGTTTCACCACGACTGGACCATACCCAGCAGTTAAACCTGGAACCAGCGCAGCGGTTCACCACACGACTGACCATACCCAGCAGTTAAACCTGGAACCAGGCGCACGGTTCACCACGACTGGATCATACCCAGCAGTTAAACCTGGAACCAGGCGCACGGTTCACCACGACTGACATACCCAGCAGTTAAACCTGGAACCAGGCGCACGGTTCACCCGACTGGACCATACCCAGCAGTTAAACCTGGAACCAGACGCACGGTTCATCACAGACTGCACCATACCCAGCAGTTAAACTTGGAACCAGGCGCACGGTTCACCACGACACGGTCACCACGACCTGGATCATACCCACGCCAGTTAAACCTGGAACCAGGCGCACGGTTCACAACGACTGGACCATAGCCAGCAGTTAAACCTGGAACCAGGCGCACGGTTCAACACGACTCGCGACCATACCCAGCAGTTAAACCTGGAACCAGGCGCACGGTTCACCACGACTGGACTGTTGGTAGACCGTTGTCAATGCAGCTACTACTACAATAACAACAACTGCAACTATAACAGCCACAACTGCAGATCCAACGACAACAACCACAACTGCAGCTCCTACTACAACAACCACAACTGCAACTAGGACCTCTGTTCAACCTCTATTGTACACTTTTCTCACCTTCCAATATTTTATGAATTGAACAATTTAATATGACTTTCCGGATGAATCAAACAACTCTAATTTTGATTACCAATATATTTTGAGCATAAAGAGTCTTCAACCCTGTTTTTTTTACTAGTCATAAATACTTTACAAACACAAAATTATATACAAGATCAGATCATTTTTTATCTACAAGTTGGTGCTGAAAAGGAGACGATTATGTTTACATGGATTTCTTTAATTGATCCCTAATATTCTGAACCATTCTCTACATACTGTATGTTCTAGTGTCTGTTGAGAACATTCCAATTAAAGGTACACCAAATTTAAAGGGATGGCTTCAGATAAATGTACTGAAAACCCTATTGAATGAAAAGTCCACGAGAAAGTCTGGTAGCCAGCAAGTGGGAGGGTTTTCAACAGTTGAATTCAAATGATTCAATGCGCGCAAGAGAACCATCTCTGCAAAGCCCGTTGCACACCTGCATAAGACCATCCTTCTAATCCTTCTAACCCCCCCCCTCCCCCTTAAAAGAGTTAGATGCACTATTGTAAAGTGGTTTTTCCACTGGATATCATAAGGTGAATTTGTAAGTCGCTCTGGATAAGAGCGTCTGCTAAATGACTTAAATGTAAATAAGAGAAGTCTGAATACCAACTACTGAGAAGTGTAATCAAATCAAATTGTATTGGTCACATAGACACGGTGAGCAGACATTAATGTGAGTGTCGTGAAATGCTTGTGCTTCTAGTTCCGACCGTGCAGTAATATCTAACAAGTAATCTGGATAAGAAAGGTGTGCATAGGAAAGGCGTACATTTCCTAAATCTGAATTGGGCCCTTTGCACTTAATCCCTGCCCAACGATCTGCTTTGAAATAGATGCTTATCAAAAACCAAATGTTAGATTGTTGACATTTTAAAGGAGACTGGCATAAGTTTGAGCGGTCAATAAAAGACGTTTGCAAAATTCTAATATCAACAGAAAAATATACTTTGTACAAGCAACAGTTGAAATGTGCATTGCTTTTCTTTTGAAATAAATCGTTCTAGTGACAATTATGTGGCAAGTGAATTTACACCCCACAAAAACAGGGAAATAATGTCTGAAAAGGGAGGAATCCTGAGGTAGGTGGGGCACACATGTTGCTTTTATCTCCTGTTATTTTTTCAGCCACGAATGTGAGCTACATGGTCCTTCTCCTGTTACAGTAGTTTAGTCCAGTTAAACCAGACTGAATGCCTCACTCAGTGTAGGGATGCAAAGTTCACATCACTTTCTCAGGTTTGAAAGAAATCCTGTTTGGAGGATTCTGGATTTCCAGCTTATTCTTTCATGATCACTAGATCAGTGTGAATGCAGCGCTGAGACTGGTGTAACCAGACTATAGTGTGGTGATTTGTACAACCTGCTGAGAATGTGATGGAATGACATTTGTTTGTGTTACACAGTACCAACAACTACACAGACAACAACCAAACCTGCAACAACTGAACTCACAACCATAATACAACCAGCCAATGAGCTAGCAGCTACACAAACAACCAGTGAACTTACAACTGAAAATTCAACTACTGAACTCATAACCATAACACAACCTACATCAGATCTCAAAACCACAACACAGCCAACCACAGAACTAACAACAAATAGACAACTAACTACTGAACCAGGTATTACCACGACAACCATAATTGAAGATTGTGCTACACTAACCACAACTGCAGCTCCTACTACAACAACCACAAATGCAATTCCTATGACAACAACTATAACTGAAGCTCCTACTACAACAGCAACACAGCCAGTTACAGTACTCACAACCACAAAAGAGCCAACCATAGAACTCACAACATCTACCCAACTTACTACTGAACCAGCTCCTACGACAACAACCACAAATGCAGCTCCTACAACAACACCCACGAATGCAGATCCTACTGCGACAGCCACATCTGATGCTACGTCAACAACCACTGTTTCTGCTACAACTACCAAAGCAGCACCAACGACAACAACAACTGTGGCGACAACAACTACAGCTGCACCAACAACTGAAACATCTGCTTCCAAAACAACCACAGTTGCTCCATTGAAAACCACAACTGCAGCTCCGACTAAGACAACCACAGTTGAAGCTCATACTGTAACAAACACAACTTCAGCTCCAACTACAATAATCACAACTGCAGCTCCTACTGTGACAACCACAACTGCAGCTCCTACTACAACAACAACAACTGCAGATCCTACTACAACAACCACAAATGCAACTCCAACTACGACAACCACAACTGAAGCTCCTATTACAACAACCACAACTGCAGCTCCCACCATGACAACCACAACTGCAGCTCCTTCTACAACAACCACAACTGCAGCTCCTACTACAACAACCACAGCTGAAGCTCCTATTACAACAGCTACAACTGCAGCTCCTACTATGTTAACCACAAATGCAACTCCAACTACGACAACCACAACTGAAGCTCCTATTACAACAACCACAACTGCAGATCCTATTACGACAACCACAACTGCAGCTCCCACCACGACAACCACAACTGCAGATCCTATTACGACAACCACAACTGCAGCTCCCACCACGACAACCACAACTGCAGATCCTATTACGACAACCACAAGTGCAGATCCTACTATAACAACCACAACTGCAGATCCTACTACAACAACCACAACTGAAGCTGCTATTACAACAACTACAAATGCAACTCCAACTACGACAACCACAACTGATGCTCCTATTACAACAACCACAACCGCAGCTCCTTCTACAACAACCACAACTTCAGCTCCCACCATGACAACCACAACTGCAGATCCTACTACAACAACCATAACTGAAGCTCCTACTACAACAACCACAGCTGAAGCTCCTATTACAACAACTACAACTGCAGCTCCTACTATGTTAACCACAAATGCAACTCCAACTACGACAACCACAACTGAAGCTCCTATTACAACAACTATAACTGATGCTCCTACTGCCCAAATTGCAAAGTTTTATCTTAAAAACAACCACAATTGGCAAGTTTTCATAATTTTAAAGCTACAATGCGCTTTCCCCTACTCATAACATAAATAACTATCATATTGCTACAACTTCCGCCTCTTATACACACACAATGCAGCCCTCTCCACCACGACAACACAACTGGCAGATTTCCCTTACTAAACTTACGCCAACAACAATGAAAAGATCCCACTACACAACCGCAACCCTGCAGCTCCCAACCACGACAACCAAATGCAGTTCTACTGACGACACACCAACAACTGAAGATCCTACTAACAACAAACCGCAACTGCAAGCTCCCCACCATGGACAACCAACAACTGAAGAATCCGACTTTACAAAACACAAACTTGGCAGCTCCTCCTACTACAACAACCACACCTGACAGCTCTCCTATCTACACAGCCTACAACTGCTGCTCCTACCTATCTGTTAACACAAATGCATTCCAACTTACGACAACCAAAAAAAACTGGAAGCCTCTATTACAAAACAACTATATAACTGGAATTGCCCTCCTACTGGCAAACTGCAGTTCTTAACCTTAAACAACAACTTGGAAAGCTCCTTAACTACAGCACCAAACAACTGCCAGCCTTTTCTACTACAACAACCACAACTACAGTTCCTACTACAACAACCACAACTGAAGCTCCTACTACAACAACCACAACTACAGCTCCTACTACAACAACCACAACTGCAGCTTCTACTACGACAACAATAACTGCAGATCCTACTACAACAACCACAACTGCAGTTCATAATTTAACAGCTACACCTTCAGCTCCTACTATGTCAACCATAAATACAGATCATACTACAGCTTCATATCTTACTACAACAACAACAACTGCAGCTCCCACCACGACAACCACAACTTCAGCTCCTACTACGACAACCACAAATACTGATCCTACTACAACTTCAGCTCTTACTACAACAACAACAACTGCAGTTCCTACTACGACAAACACAACTGAAGCTCTTACTATGACAACCACAACTGCAGTTCCTACTACGACAAACACAACTTCAGCTCCTACTACGACAACCACAACTGCAGCTCCTACTATAACAACCATAACTGCAACCACTGCAGCACCCACAACAACTACAACTGCACCTGCAACTACTGAAATCACATCTACACAATCAAACACTGAACTACCACCAACTACACAACCAATCACTCAAATATTGAGCACTATACTTTCAACCGCCGGACTGTCAGACACGAACAGTGGACCTGGTAAGTGTGATTTACTGTGCTTCATAACTAATGAAATTGGTCATTGAGGTCAACCCTGTCATGTCCCTTCCTTTTAACATACACTGTTTGTTTGTATGTCTCTCTCTCTGTCTGTCAGTCTGTCTGTCTGACAGTCTGTTTGTTTGTTTCATGTTTGTTTGTAATGTTGACTCATTGTGTCTCTACAGGATATGTGGTTGGACTGAGGGTGAAATTTACCTCGAAGACAGAGCTAACTGAATCTGAAATCAAGGAGCAAGTCTTAAAGGAGGTTAGTGTCTATGTCAAATTGTAATTTTTAAATTGTAAGGTTGCTCATACAATTAAAGTATATTGAATGAGGAAGGACACTGACGTAAAGATGGGGGATAAAGCAAAATGAGAAGAGGAGAAAAGTAGTATTGACAAATGAACTAATCTGCGTAAACCTGTGTGTTTGTTCCAGCTTCGTGAGGATCTAATCAGACAGGGGCTGACAGGGGACTTCACACTGCGACTGAGAACCGTTCAGAGCTAGGTGTCTGGGGGAATAGGAGGAGGAAGCTGGAAAAACTACAGACAGCACTCATAAACCTGATCGCAGATGTTGTATCGTGAGCCCACAAGGGGAGTCACTGAGTGGAAAATATTCAGACCTCTTGACTTTTCCATATTTTGTTACATTATAGCCTTATTCTAAAATTGATGAAATAGTGTTTTCCCTCGTCTATCTACACACAATTCCAAATAATGACAAAGCAAAAACAGCTTTTTAGAAATGTTTGCAAAGTTATTACAAATAAAAATCTGAAATATCCAATTTACATATGTATGTAGACCCTTTACTCAGTACTTTGATGAAGCACCTTTGGAAGCGATCACTGCACAGCTATTTTCAGGTCTCTCCAGAGAGGTCTCTTCAGGTCTCTCTTTTGCGTGATGCCGTGTCAGTAACTGATTATTGTATTTCTGTTAGTCTTAATTACATACAGTGAGGGAAAAAAGTATTTGATCCCCTGCTGATTTTGTTCGTTTGCCCACTGACAATGAAATGATCAGTCTGTAATTTTAATGGTAGGTTTATTTGAACAGTGAGAGACAGAATATCAACAAAACAATCCAGAAAAACGCATGTCAAAAATGTTATAAATTGATTTGCATTTTAATGAGGGAAATAAGTATTTGACCCCTCTGCAAAACATGACTTAGTACTTGGTGGCAAAACCCTTGTTGGCAATCACAGAGGTCAGATGTTTCTTGTAGTTGGCCACCAGGTTTGCACACATCTCAGGAGGGATTTTGTCCCACTCCTCTTTGCAGATCTTCTTCAAGTCATTAAGGTTTCGAGGCTGACGTTTGGCAACTCGAACCTTCAGCTCCCTCCACAGATTTTCTATGGGATTAAGGTCTGGAGACTGGCTAGGCCACTCCAGGACCTTAATGTGCTTTTTCTTGAGTTTCCTTTTGAGCCATCCTTTTGGTTTGCTTTGGGGCCGTGTGGTTTTTTGGTTCATGTGATCCAAATCTGCTTGGAAATTACCATCACGAACCCATTTTCAATACCCACTGGTGCTGAGGATTCAGGAGGTTTTTCACCCAAGCATTTTTGCGGTACAATGGCCCGTCTGTCCCCTTTGATGCCTGTTGAAGTTGTCCTGTCCCTTTTTTTAGCAAGAAAAACACCCCCAAAGGGCATAAATGTTTCCACGCCTCCATGGGTTTGACGGTGGGGTGGGTTTTTTTGGGGTTCAATAGGCAGCATTTCCCTCCTTCCTCCAAAACACGGCA
>NW_019943607.1:179552-201937 GCF_002910315.2 Salvelinus sp. IW2-2015
AATCGCACCAACTGTTTGTCACCTACCTCACACTCCAAACTGCTTGGCTCAATGTCTTCCTTACCCATATTCCCAGCCGTCTGTGTAGATCTTATCAAATTCTTCTGTCCACTACATGATACCTTGGAGCAGCTCTTGGGTCTTGGCACATTAAGTGTGACGAAGTGATTGGAAAATACCTGATGCAATTGAATTGCTTCTGTGGATAGGTGTCTTTTTTATAAGGTAAGAAACTGAGATTAGGCAGCACCTCACCTTTAAGAGTGTGCTCCTCAATCTCAGCTCGTTACCCCTGTATGAAACGACACCATAGGGAGCCAGAACCATCTTTCTGAATTGAGAAGGGGGTCAAATACTTATTATTTCCCTCATTAAGAAATGGCCAAAACAAATTTATAACATTTTTGACGATTGCGTTTTATCTGGTTTTTTTCTGTGGTGTTCTTTTGTTGTTATTCTGTCTCTCACTGTTCAAATAAACCTACCATTAAAATTATAGACTGATAATTTCTTTGTCAGTGGGCAAACGTACAAAATCAGCAGGGGATCAAATACTTTTTTCCCTCACTGTATCCTGATTAATACTGTTGCTGCATTGTCCACATTTGGATGTGAACTGATAGCCTAGGGAATGGCAACTCCTGATGCAACTTTCACTAGGGATGGACATGCCCCCCCCACATTCTGAAATTGCATTTTTGTCCCCACCAGTTTTATAATTGGAATGTTATTCAAAACGATTGCTTTAGGACCATGCAGACTCCTCCGAGCGGTCAAGTAGGCTGTTTGGAGTGTTTATCCAACTGGATAAAAATTATTTAAAAAATAATAATGATTCAAAGTAAAATGTATAATGTCCCCCCCCACTTTGTGCCCTGGATGAACCTATAATTTCAGTGCAGTTTTGGTGGATTCTGTTATATTTTCCCTCTCAGTTGGTAAGACCATCTCATCCTCAAAAGTCTGGTGAATGTGTGTACTGTTGTGTTTGTTGAGTTCAAGTACAGAGGTTCATGTATGTTGACCTGTGGTGATTCTCACCTCAATGACCGTGTTGTTTTCCGTTAGCCTTTACCCTGCCGTAGTCTGTTAACTCTCTCATTTTCCAAATGATTTAGCCTAGTAAATGATACCGCAAAAAATAATTATCAGTGACCTTGAGTTCAGTTACAAGTGTTTGGGTCCTTGAAGTTTCTGAGTTAGATGACTTTCACAATGAGGACATAGTAACTAACTGTTGATTAATACATCATATTTATTTTACAAATGTTAGAATGTTTTTTCCACTTCCACTTTTTTTCCCCACATAACAGAGTATTTTGTGTAGATCATTTATAAAACAATACAATTCAATCATTTTTAATGACACTTTGTAAAACAACAACATGTGGGAAAAGTTAAGGGGTGTGAATTTTCTGAAGGCACTGAAGATATTTAGTTGCTAATACATTAGGTCCAGTTACCGTAGGTCATGTGGGAATAATGTAATACTGAGGACAATCTATTGTAAGGTATCTGTTGTCGTGTCTTTGCTATGCCGGATTAAGTGATATGACATGGGGGTCATAAACCTCCCCCTATAGGCCATCGTCATTAAGCATGGAAATTCTCTTTGTGATCCGGTTTGCATTCTGTCCTGAAATGATTCTCAAACGCAGTGTAACGTTCTCTGGCAGCCCTTGGCTGATCAGTTCCTGACGAAGCTGGAATAAACACAGGGGTTACATAATTTAGTAAATGGGTTAATACTACATTCCTATCCTCTTCACGCTCCTTCCCACTTTACTCAGTATCCTTATTTGTTAAAGCAACCTTACACTGAAATCCCTTTGAGTGAGGTTATTCCTCATTCTATAATCATTTTTGGAGATTAATAATAATTAATTATTATATGATACATTTGACAGTGACTCTCACCTGGTTCAAGATTTCAGATTCGTTTAGGTCTGTTGTCATGGTGAATTTCACCCTCAGTACCAACTTATATCCTGTAGAGACACAATGAGTCAATAATACGAACAAACATGAAGCAAAACAAACAGACAGACAGACAGACAGACAGACAGACAGACAGACAGACAGACAGACAGACAGACAGACACGTACCGTACTATTAGAAAAAAAAGAGACTTGACAGGGTTGACCACGATTACCAATTTCATTAGATATTAAGTAAAGTAAATCACACTTACCCGAGCTTCTATGGATGGTGAACTCTCCTGCAGGTGAAGTTATAGTGCTCATTTGTGTAGTTTCTGGTAGCTCAGTAGTGGTTGTTGTAGCAGGAGTTGCAGTTGTTGTAGCAGGAGCTGTAGTTGTTGTATTAGGAGCTGTGGTTGTTGTATTGGGATCTGTAGTTGTTGTATTAGGAGCTGTGGTTGTTGAATAAGGTGCTGTGGTTGTTGTATAATGTGCTGTGGTTGATGTATAAGGTGCTGTGGTTGATGTATAAGGTGCTGTGGTTGTTGTATAAGGTGCTGTGGTTGTTGTATAAAGGTCTGTGGTTGTTTGTATAAGGTGCTGTGGTTGTTGTATAAGGTGCTGTGGTTGATGTATAAGGTTGCTGTGGTTGATGTATAAGGTGCTGTGGTTTCGTGCATAGTAGGAGCCACAGTTGTTGTAGTGGGAGCAGTAGTTGTTGTAATAGGAGCTCCGTCCGTGGCTGTTGGAGCAAGAGATGCACCTATAACTATGGTTGTCGTAGCAGGAGCTGTGGTTGTGGTTGTTATATCAGGAACTGTGGTTGTGGTTGTTGTAGTAGGAGCTGCAGCTGTGGTTGTCGTAGCAGGAGCTGTGGTTGTGGTTGTCGTAGCAGGAACGTGTGGTTGTGGTTGTTATATCAGGAACTGTGGTTGTCGTAGCAGAGCTGTGGTTGTTATATCAGGAACTGTGGTTGTTGTAGTAGGAGCTGCAGTTGTGGTTGTTGTAGTAGGAGCTGCAGTTATGGTTGTTTGTAGTAGGAGCTATTGTTATGGTTGTTTGTAGTAGGAGCTGCGGTGGTGGTTGTTGTAGTAAGGAGCTGCAGTTATGGTTGTTGTAGTAGGAGCTGGGGTTGTGGTTGCAGTAGCAAGAGCTGGTGTTGTTGTAAATGGATTCTGTGGTTGTTGTAGTAGGATCTGGGGTTGTGGTTGTTGTAGTAGGAGCTGCAGTTGTGGTTGTTTGTAGTTAGGAGCTGCAGTTGAGTGGTTGTTGTAGTAGGATCTGGGGTTGTGGTTGTTTTGTAGGAGGAGCTGCAGTTTGTGGTTGTTGTAGTAGGCCTGCAGTGTGGTTTGTAGTAGGAGCTGCAGTTATGGTTGTTGTAGTAGGATCTGGGGTTGTGGTGTTGTAGTAGGAGCTGCAGTTGTGGTTGTTGTAGTAGAGCTGCAGTTGTGGTTGTTGTAATAGGAGCTGCAGTTTGTGGTTGTTTAGTAGGCAGCTGCAGTTGTGGTGGTTGTTGTTAGTAGAAGCTGCGGTGGTGGTTGTTGTAGTAGGAGCTGCAAGTTGTGGTTTGTTGTAGTAGGAGCTGCAGTTGTGGTTGTTGTAGTAGGAGCTGCAGTTGTGGTTGTTGTAGTAGGAGCTGCAGTTGTGGTTGTTGTAGTAGGAGCTGCAGTTGTGGTTGTTGTAGTAGGAGCTATTGTTATGGTTGTTGTAGTAGGAGCTGCGGTGGTGGTTGTTGTAGTAGGAGCTGCAGTTATGGTTGTTGTAGTAGGAGCTGGGGTTGTGGTTGCAGTAGCAAGAGCTGGTGTTGTTGTAAATGGATCTGTGGTTGTTGCAGTAGGAGCTTCAGTTGTTGTTGCAGTAGGAGCTTCAGTTATTGTTGTTGTAATAGGAGCTCCGTCCGTGGCTGTTGGAGCAAGAGATGCACCTACAGCTATTGTTGTTGTAGCAGGTGCCTCAGTTGCGGTTGTCATATTAGGATCTGCAGTTGTGCTTGTTACAGAGCAGAGGCTGCCTATTACTTGGAAAAAATATTACAATTATTAGGTAGCTTAACAATACTTTTAGCCCATACACCAGATATTGGCCCAGGCATTTCTAAAACATCGGACAATTTTTACCCTCAAGGTCACCACACATCATCGTCCTGCACAAAAAAAACACAAAAACATTTAGACTGTCCCATTGGGCTTTTGGCAGAAAATGCCTTCTGGAACATGTGAACTTTCCTGTGCCTTAATAATAAACGTGTATGCCATAGGTAAATACAAATAAAATTGGTAAGTTATGAGCCTAGTTGTTTTTGACACAGAAAAATACAGGAACATTCCTGCTATCAATGATTGGCTGAGATAATGGATGGGCTGGACATGCCGAGAAATTAGTTTGGATATGTCTGCCATGTAGCATGGTCTTATCTATTACATGAGCTGCTCAGTATGTAGCAAGTTAAAGCATACTGTTAGCTAGCTAGCTAATGTTAGCTGGCTGGCTCGCTAGCTAACATTTTGTGAATGTTCTGTTTAGTAATATTATTTCTATCTCAGAAAGCCATTTGGATTGCTAGTTATAGCCTAATGTTGGCTAGCTAAAATTGAACCTAGTTGGTTAGCTTTAGCTATTTGCAGGTTCATGCATGGTAGTATTGCCACGTTCAAAACAACTGGGGAAAAATAAGAGTTCAAATCATGACATCAGTGAATTTCTGGTCGGAAAGTCAGAGCCCTAGAAAGAGGCCCAAGTTCCAGAGTTGGATGACCGTTCAAATAGTTTTTTCCAATTACTAATTGTTTTGAACGCAGTGTTAGTTGGGATTGTGGTTAGCTAGCTAGCTACATGTCCAAACAAAACAATCCACTATGCAAATGACCATTTCACTGTACCTTTTACACCTGGTTTACCAACTACTGCTCTGATAGAGTTCAGTGTGTCAAATCGGAGGGCATGTTGTCCGGACCTCTGGCAGTCTCTATGGGGGTGCCACAGGGATCAATCCTCGGGTCGACTCTTTTCTCTGTTTACATCAATGATGTTGCTCTTGCTGCTGGTGATTCTCTGATACAGCTCTACGCAGACGACACCATTCTGTATACTTCTGGGCCCTCTTTGGACACTGTGTTAACTAACCTCCAGACGAGCTTCAATGCCATACAACTCTCCTTCCRTGGCCTCCAACTGMTCTTAAACGCAAGTAAAACTAAATGCATGCTATTCAACCGATCACTGCCCGCACCTGCTCGCCCGTCCAGCATCACTACTCTGGACGGCTCTGACTTAGAATACGTGGACAACTACAAATACCTAGGTGTCTGGTTAGACTGTAAACTTACCTTCCAGACTCACATAAATTATCTCCAATCCAAAATGAAATCTAGAATTGGCTTCCTATATTGCAACAAAGCATCCTTCACTCATGCTGCCAAACATACTCTCGTAAAACTGACCATCCTACCGATCCTCGACTTCAGTGATGTCATCTATAAAATAGCCTCCAACACTCTACTCAACAAGCTGGATGCAGTCTATCACAGTGCCATCCGTTTTGTCACCAAAGCCCCATACACTACCCACCATTGCGACCTGTATGCTCTCGTTGGTTGGCCCTCGCTWYATACTCRTCGCCAAACCCACTGGCTACAGGTTATCTACAAGTCTCTGCTAGGTAAAGCCCCGCCTTATCTCAGCTCACTGGTCACCATAGCAGCACCCACTCGTAGCACGCACTCCAGCATGTATATCTCACTGGTCACCCCCAAAGCCAATTCCTCCTTTGGTCATCTTTCCTTCCAGTTCTCTGCTGCCAATGACTGGAACGAACTGCAAAAATCTCTGAAGATGGAAACACTTTTCTCCCTCACTAGCTTTAAGCACCAGCTGTCAGAGCAGCTCACAGATTACTGCACCTGTACATAGCCCATCTATAATTTAGCCCAAACAACTACCTCTTTCCATACTGTATTTATTTATTTATTTTGCTCCTTTGCACCCCATTATTTATATTTCTACTTTGCACATTCTTCCACTGCAAATCTACCATTCCAGTGCTTTACTTGCTGTATTGTATTTGCCTCGCCACCATGGTCTTTTTTGCCTTTACCTCCCTTATCTCACCTCATTTGCTCACATTTTATATAGACTTATTTTTCTACTGTATTATTGACTGTATGTTTTGTTTATTCCATGTGTAACTCTGTGTTGTTGTATGTGTCGAATTGCTTTGCTTTATCTTGGCCAGGTCGCAGTTGCAAATGAGAACTTGTTCTCAACTAGCCTACCTGGTTAAATAAAGGTGAAATAAAAAAATAAAAAATAAAAAAATATATATATAGGCCAAGGACCAGATAAAGTGTATTTTTGCTACTACTTTCACCATGTTTAGTCTTTGGTAGTTTACTAGACTGTGAATCCTTAGGCTTAGGCTTAAGAGTGTGTGAACAATGCTGAATGGGTGTAGACAAAGAAGAGCTCTCCAGTAGGTGTACTGTACCAAAACATTCACAGATCATTTTCTCAAAGGTGGGGTTACAAGTTCATCAACTTTCAAAGCATAATTAATTTCCCATTGCTCATCAACTGTGCAGTGTATGATAGAACATTTTATAGCTCTACTTTTACCCAATGTAAAAAAAAAAAATGTCATTTCAAATTTGCTGCATAGTACCAAATCCAGGTGAAAACCATACAGGAGATAGATACTAACCTGAAAAAATGATGATGAGAAACACCCCAAGTTCCATGGTTGTATTGCTATTCCCTCTAATACATGGGAGAAAAAAATATGAATCAAATTCTAAAGAAATCATAAACGGTTATTCATTTAAATTATACATTTAAATACTAATCAAAAATACAAATTGAAACACTGAAGGTAGCCTAAACAGTAAGCAGTTAAAAATCTCATGTTTTTTAAGTGAGATTTTTCTATCAATACAGTAGGCCTACAGTACCTGTAAGTGACAATGTTCACTGTTTCCGCACATTTACATTCTGATAAGTGCAGGCACTTTTAATGTATAATATCTTATAGAATAATAGAAAATGTCTTACCAAAATGGTTCCTGTTGTCTTCCTCAGCGTTCAGGCTTCTGTGAGCTCCTCAACTGATCTGCATAAGCTTCTGTTTCAGCTGGCATCCCAAATGGCACCCTATTCGCTATAAAGTTGTTAGGGTGCCATTTGGAATGTACACTCAGTCTCTGGCAGTTACAGTAACTACACAGTTCAACATGAAGAATAAACCACATTACAACACTATCAAGCCAGTAAGCAACATCTGATTATATTTATAAAAGTACAGACTCATAGCTTCAAAATGGTATATCATACACTGTAGTTGGAGGAAACATAGGAAAGTTATACTGCTTTTAAAGTTGATAAACGTGTTATCCCACTTATGAAATAATCGGAGAAAATACCCTCGAAAGTGTTTCACACTTGCTCAAGAGCTCTTCTATGAGTATGCTCATTCAGCATTGATCACACCATCTTACGCCTTTGCCCCACCCATCTATTTAAGGACTCACATGTGAGGACATGTACTAAAACAGAGTGAGTAAGGTAGTGTAGTAAACAAGTGTTGAAAGTAATAGCCTACAATCAGGAAAAACTCCAGGTAAAAAAACACTTTGTCTAGTCCATGGCTTATATCAAATCAAACCAACGTTTATTTGTCACGTACACAGGATACAGACGGTGTAAACGGCACAGTGAAATGCTTCTTTGCCAGTTCTTTCTCAAAAGGGAAGTATCAATATCAAAAATAGAAAACTTGTGAACAGAAAAGTATCAATATCAAGAAATAGAAGGGAAAAGTCTCAATGCCAGGAGAGAAAGAACAAAATAATATACACTAAGTAAAAAACAATATCAATAACGACGGCGGTGATAGAAAAAGTTATATGTATACAATCAGGGGTAAAGTGGCTGAGCAGCTGGATGAATGTAAAACGTAGCAGCAATGTATGGTGGTTGACTGTGTGCGTGTGTGTGTTGTGTGCGTGAGTGTTAAGAGAGAGTAATGTGAATGTGCATAGAGGCAGTGCAGATAGTCCAAGGGGGCAGGCAGACAGCCATTGACAGCAGCAAGAAGAACTTTGTTGGAATGCTTGTGATGTCCATGGCCTCTCCCTGATCTAAAATATAGCTTTTGTTGAGTTGTGTCCAGTCCAGGTGGTGATTGTACAGGTAGACCATCTCTGGGAAGAAGGATGTCAGCGTTGCGCAGGAGCTCAAACCTGGTCCCAGCTGAGTCCAAACACTCCTTCATGACCTCACCAGGATCCAGAGGATCAAAGCTGTTAAAGTTCATGAACAGTCAAAATATTTTTTATGAAATGGGATGATATTTGGATGAAACCAGATCAACGTATGACGGCCAAAGTATGAAGAATGACTGTTTCTTCTACATGGATAAAGTTTGATCATAAAGTTACTGGTCCCCTCCCCCATGTCAAACACTTTGTATGAGGAGGCGAGATTATTAAGGGATAGGGTGACATCACCCTAACTCTCTCATTTTAATACACCAATGGGAACATGATATTCTCTTACCTAATTTAGATAAGTACCATCTTGTAACCAACATCGGAGAAGTTATGTTTGCAGAGGGGAGTGATTTATATAGCTATATAGCTACTCTACTGGTGCCAAAATTTGACAAATATAATTAAGAGTTTACCCTATTCATCTATGGCAAAGACACTTATGTTTCCGCTTTCATCTGTATCTGTTGTTAGCTAGTTACTGGCTAGCTAGGTCCTCAGCAAGCGTGGAACAAAAAAGGGGAAAGGTCGTACAAAACTCTGACGTAGTTGTCATGCCAACACATCATTCAGCGCTGCTGTGAACCGCATCACAAGAGACATGCCAAATGGGAGAACTATATATTTTTGTACATCATTGATGCAATGTTGCTTGAGATGTTTTTACTGCAACACTGTTCACTGCATCCAAGTTTTCTTGACATAGGCATTTCAAAGAGCTGTCAGTCTAGGCGAGCTCATGAATATAAGCTCCCAGCCCACTCAGCCTGTCTTTTCAAACTTCCTGGTAGTTAGCAGTGAGAGAGAGTACTTCTTTATAGAATGTCTTTGATGGTGTACTTGGTATTACCGAAAATAATTGAAAAACAACATTTATACCAAGCCATGAGGTCGAAGGAATTGTCTCTGCAGTAACCATCTCTGCAGCACTCCACCAATCAGGCCTTTATGGTAGAGTGGCCAGATGGAAGCCACTCCTCAGTAAAAGACACATGACAGCCCGCTTGGAGTTTGCCAAAAGACACCTAAAGGACTCTCAGACCATGAGAAACAAGATTCTCTGGGCTGATGAAATCAAGATTCAACTCTTTGGCCTGAATGCCAAGCGTCACGTTGAGCGGAAACCAGGCACCGCTCATCACCTGGCCAATACTATCCTTACGGTGAAGCATGGTGGTGGCAACATCATGCTGTGGTGATGTTTTTTGGTGGCAGGGAATAGGAGATTAGTCAGGATCGAGGGAAAGATGATGTCACGCCCTGGCCTTAGTATTCTTTGTTTTATTTATTATTTTAGTTAGGTCAGGGTGTGACATGGGGAGTGTATGTGTTTTTGTAGTGTCTAGGGTGGTTGTAAGGTTTAGGGGGTTTATTAGAGTAGTTGGGTTTATGTTTAGTATAGGTATCTAGCTGTGTCTATGGTTGTGTGTAGTTGTCTAGGGAAGTCTATGGTTGCCTGAATGGGTTCTCAATTAGAGACAGCTGGTTATTGTTGTCTCTGATTGGGAGCCATATTTAAGGTAACCATAGGCTTTAGCTGTTTGTGGGKTATTGTCTATGTCGATGTTCTATGTTGCTTGTAGGCACTAGTTCATGKTTAGCTTCACGTTCGTCTGTTTTGTTATTTTGTAAAGTGGTTTCGTTTGGTGTTCGTTCTCTTCAAATAAAAGGAAGATGACTTACTTTCCACGCGCTGCATGTTGGTCCTCACTCTCTACTATAGACGATCGTGACAGATGAACGGCGCAAAGTATTTGTATTTGTATTTATTATGGACCCCCATTAGCCAAGGCAGCAGCTACTCTTCCTGGGATCTGGCAAAATTATACAGTTATACAGTTATACAATTTTAAGACATTACAATACATTCATTACAGAATTCAGAACACACTAAGCTTGTGCCCTCAGGCCCATACTCCACTACCATCTATCTACAACACAAAATCCATTTGTACGTGTGTGTATAGTGTGTATGTTATCATGTGTGTTTATGTATGTGTCTGTGCCTATGTTTTTGTTGGTTCACAGTCCCCACTGTTACATAATATGTGTTTTTATCTGATTCTACTGCTTGCATCAGTTACCTAATGTGGAATAGAGTTCTATGTAGTCATGGCTCTATCTTGTACTGTGCGCCTCCCGTAGCCTGTTCTGGACTTGGAGACTGTGAAGAGACCACTGGTGGCATGTCTTGTGAAGTCTGCATGGGTGTCTGAGCTGTGTGCTGGTCATTTAAACAGACAGTTTGGTGCTTTCAACATGTCAATATCCCTCACAAGTACTTTGAGCCAGGAGAGATTGACATGTATATTATTAATGTTTGCTCTCTGTGTACATCCAAAGGCCAGCCGTGCTGCCTTGTTCTGAGCGAATTGCAATTTTCCTAACTCCCTCTTTGTGGCACCTGACCAAACTACTAAACAGTTGTCTGGGTGTGACAAAACTAGAGCCTGTAGGACCTGCCTTGTTGATAGCGCGGTTAAGAAGGCTGAGCAGCGCTTTATTATTGACAGACTTCTTCGCATTTTAGCTACTTTTGTATCAATATGTTTGGACCATGACAGTTTACAATCCAGGGTTACTCCAAGCAGTTTAGTCACTTCAACCTGCTCAATTTCCTCATTATTTATTAGTTGAGGTTTAGGGTTAAGTGAATGATTTGTCCCAAATACAATGCTTTTAGTTTGTGAAACATATTCCTTGCCACCTATTCTGAAACTACCTGCAGCTCTTTGTTAAGTGTTGCAGTCATTTCAGTTTCTGTAGTAGCTGACGTGTATAGTGTTGAGTCATCTTTATACATAGACACACTGATTTTACTCAAAGCAGACGACCTCACACAAACTGCAGCGATAGTGGTCGATCAGGGCCCTGTCGTTCCATCCCGCTCCAGCGGCCAGGGTCCAAAAGTCCAAAGCGAACTCCTGTGCACTCCTCGTCCCCTGCCGCAGGTGGAAGAGACGTTCACCCGCCGCTCTACCCTCGGGCAGGTGGTCGAAGACTGCCGGAAGCCGCGGGTGAACTCCTCGAAGTGGTCCAACGCAGTATCTCCTTCTCCCCACACGGCGTTATCCCACTCCAGAGCTCTCCCCGAGAGGCACAAAACGAGGGTGGACACCCTCTCCCTTCCCGAGGGAGTCGGGTAAACGGTGCCCGGGTATAAGACCAGCTGTAGCAGGAAACCCTGGCACCGTGCCGCCGTCCCATCATACTCCCTGGGAAGGGCGAGACGCATCCCACTGGGACCGGGTACAGGAGGGACGAGTAGTGGTAACCCCTGTTGTGCTGGTGGAGGCGCTGAAGGAACTGTCTGTCTCTCCCAGCGGTCCATGGTCTGAACGACGCTGTCCATGGCGACGCCAAGATGGTGGATCATCGCCGCTTGCTCCTGGACGCGCTCCTCTACCCCTATACCAGGGGCACCTGCTCCTGCTGACTCCATATGGATGGTGTGGTATTCTGTAAGGGGTGCGTAACTGGTGGCAGGGAAGTCAGACGCAGGAGAGCAGAACTAGGTAATAGCCGGAGCAGTTTAATAGTAAAACCAACGGCATAAGAAATACAAATATGGGCACAATAACCCGACGCGCACCAGTCAAACAAATGTGCACAAGCACTTACAATAAACAATACCACACAAAGACATGGGGGAACAGAGGGTTAAATACACAACACGTAATGAGGAAAATGAAAACCAGGTGTGTGGAAAAACAAGACAAAACAAATGGAAAATGAAAAAGTGATCGGCGATGGCTAGAAGACCGTCGACCGCCGAAGAAGTCGTGGCAGCTTGTGCTAATCAGATTACATGATTGAGTTTGGGTAATTCAAAAGTTACGTTACTGATAAATATTTTGGACAGGTAACTACAGTAGTAACTGTATCAGATTATATTTAGAAAGTAACCTACCCAACCCTGGTGGCATAGCAGGAAGATCGGAATGACGTCAAATCCCAGATGAGGACATGTTGAATAAAAATGACTCTATAAATAAACATACACAATGTAATAATTTAAGTTAGTGTGTCAAGTTGTCATTTTTGTTTGCAGGGCATCATGTGAACATTTTAATCCACATGTGAAAGGTTATGTGGTTATGTGGTTATGTGACCACATAACCACATGTTGACCATGTTAAATTATCACTGTAATTGCGCACACGTTGAAGTCAGACATACACCTACCTGAAGGCTCTGTTTCTGATGACTGGGATAAATGCAGGAGTGTCAAGGCAAACGGCAGATCAAGGGCAGGCAGTGGTCAGTTAACCAGAGCACAGTCCGAAAGGTACAGAACGGCAGGCAGGCTCAGGGTCAGGGCAGGCAGAGGTCAGTAATCCAGGGTGGTGTGACAAGGTACAGAACGGAAGGCAGGCTTAGGGTCAGGGCAGGCAGAATTGGTCAAAACCCAGGAAAACTAGAAATTATGAACTAGAGAAACGGACGATCCAAGATGGCGCAGCAGTCAGACGTCTTTGTCCTTCGTCTTGTTGTGTCCCATGTATATATATTTTTATATATTTTTCTTCGCATATCTTTTTTATATTTTTCTAAACCTCAACTTCAAAATACTCTCCTGCAACCCGCCTCACCCAATGTGGCGTGGAATCTATTTTTTTTTTTTAAGTACAACAGAAGCTAGCCAACAGAAGCTAACAGAAGCTTCTGGCCGGGGTATCCTGGAAGGATATCGATCTCATCCCGTCAGTAGAGGATGCCTGGTCATTTTTTAAAAATGCCTTCCTCACCATCTTGAATAAGCATGCCCCATTCAAGAAATTTAGAACCAGGAACAAATATAGCCCTTGGTTCTCTCCTGACCTGACTGCCCTTAACCAACAGAAAACATCCTATGGCGTTCTGCATTAGCATACGAACAGCCCCCGTGATATGCAACTTTTCAGGGAAGCCAGAAACCAATATACACAGGCAGTTAGAACAGCCAAGGCTAGCTTTTTCAAGCAGAAATTTGCTTCCTGCAACACAATTCAAAAAAAGTTCTGGGACACCGTAAAGTCCATGGAGAATAAGAACACCTCCTCCCAGCTTCCAACCGCTCTGAAGATAGGAAACACTGTCACCACCGACAAATCCACTATAATTGAGAATTTCAATAAGCATTTTCCACGGCTGGCCATGCTTTCCATCTGGCTGCCCCTACCCCGGACAACAGCACTGCCCTCCCCTCTGCTACTCGCCCAAGCTTCCCCCATTTCTCTTTCTCCCAAATACAGTCAGCTGATGTCCTAATGAGCTGCAAAATCTGGACCCTTACAAATCAGCCGGGCTAGATAATCTGGACCTTTCTTTCTAAAACTATCTGCTGAAATGTTGCCACCCCTATTACTAGCCTCTTCAACCTCTCTTTCGTGTCGTCCGAGATCCCCAAAGATTGGAAAGCAGCTGCGGTATCCCCCTCTTCAAAGGGGGGACACCCTTGACCCTAACTGCTACAGACCTATATCTATCCTACCCTGCCTTTCTAAGGTCTTCGAAAGCCAAGTCAACAAACAGATTACCGACCATTCGAATCTCCACCACACCTTCTCCGCTATGCAATCTGGTTTCAGAGCTGGTCATGGGTGCACCTCAGCCACGCTCAAGGTCATACGACATCGTAACCGCCATCGATAGGAACAATACTGTGCAGCCGTATTCATTGACCTGGCCAAGGCTTTTACTCTGTCAATCACCACATCCTCATTGGCAGACTCGACAGCCTTGGTTTCTCTAATGATTGCCTCGCCTGGTTCACCAACTCTTCTGATCGAGTTCAGTGTGTCAAATCGGAGGGTCTGTTGTCCGGGCCTCTGGCAGTCTCTATGGGGGTGCCACAGGGTTCAATCTTGGACCGACTCTCTTCTCTGTATACATCAATGATGTCGCTCTTGCTGCTGGTGATTCTCTGATCCACCTCTACGCAGACGACACTATTCTGTATACTTCTGGCCCTTCTTTGACACTGTGTTAACAACTCTCCAGGCGAGCTTTCAATGCCATACAAACTCTCCTTCCGTGGCCTCCAACTGCTCTTAAATACAAGTGAAAACCAAATGCATGCTCTTCAACCGATCGCTGCCTGCCCTGCCCGCCTGTCCAACATCACTACTTTGGACGGTTCTGACTTAGAATATGTGGACAACTACAAATACCTAGGTGTCTGGTTAGACTGTAAACTCTCCTTCCAGACTCACATCAAACATCTCCAATCCAAAGTCAAATCTAGAATTGGCTTCCTATTCCGCAACAAAGCATCCTTTACTCATGCTGCCAAACATACCCTTGTAAAACTGACCATCCTACCAATCCTCGACTCTTGTGTGTTTACAAAATAGCCTCCAAAACCCTACTCAATAATTGATGGCAGTCTATCACAGTGCCATCCGTTTGTCACCAAAGCCCCATATACTACCCACCACTGCGACCTGTACACTCTCGTTGGCTGGCCCTCGCTTCATACTCGTCGCCAAACCCACTGGTTCCAGGTCATCTACAAGACCCTGCTAGGTAAAATCCCCCTTACTCTGCTCGCTGTGTCACCATAGCAGCACCTATCTGTAGCACGCGCCCAGCAGGTATATCTCTCTAGTCACCCCCAAAACCAATTCTTCCTTTGGACGCCTCTCCTTCCAGTTCTCTGCTGCCAATGACTGGAACGAACTACAAAAATCTCTGAAATTGGAAACACCTATCTCCCTCACTAGCTTTAAGCACCAGCTGTCAGAGCAGCTCATAGATTACTGCACCTGTACATAACCCATCTACAATTTAGCCCAAAAAACTACCTCTTTTACTGTATTTATTTTATTAATTTATTTTGCTCCTTTGCACCCCATTATTTTCTGTCTCTACTTTGCACTTTCTTCCGCTGCAAACCAACCATTCCAGGGTTTTTTTTTTTGTTTTATTTTACTTGCTGTGTTGTATTCACTTCACCTCCATGGCCTTTTATATTTTTATTTATTTATTTTATTTATTTACATATATTTGTTTGCCTTCACCTCCTTATCTCACCTCACTTGCTCACATTGTATATAGACTTATTTTTTTTTTTCACTGTATTATTGACTATATGTTTGTTTACTCCATGTGTAACTATGTGTTTGTTGTATGTGTCGAACTGCTTTGCTTTATCTTGGCCAGGTCGCAATTGTAAATGAGAACGTGTTCTCAATTTGCCTACCTGGTTAAATAAGTTAAATAAAAAAAAAAAAAAAAATAAATAAAGAAGCTATCCAGCTCACTAGCTACTAGCTAGTAGTCAGCTAACCACTGCTAGCGGTCATCAGCTAACCTTTAGCTTGGAAAGCTCTCGCCAGTTTGTACATCGCGACTCAAACAGGAGCATACCGGACCTATTTTCTCTCCATATCCCCGGATTCCTACCACAAGCTCTGAACATTTTCACCTGGATCATCGCAGCTAGCTAGCTGCTATCCAAGTGACTACTCCTGGCTAACGTCTGTCCCAAAGCAAGCACCAATTAGCCTGTAGCTAGCCCATGCTAGGCCCATTCTCCCGGCTAGCTGAAGAGGCCCATCAGCCACTCCTGGGCTACAATACCTGGACCCCTTCTACTGCCGGTACAGGGCACGGAACCCCGCCAATCCTTCACGACTGGACTATGATGTAATCTGCTCGAGGGGGTACTCAACTGGCCCCTACATCGCGACATACCCTGAATGCCCATCTGCTAGCCTGCTAGCCGCGGCCCGCTAGCTGTCTAGAGCATATTGGACTGTTAGCTGAATAGATCCATCAGCCAATTTCATGGGCCACTATACCTATTTTGCCAATTGGACTTGGACCCCTCTGCTACTCGGAACCCTACTAAACCATCACGACTGGTCTATCGACGTCAGGCTAAAACAGACTTTCCTCCATTAAGACGTCCCTCTAAGGCCCTTCTGCTAGCTTGCTAGCCCGGCTTGCTAGCTGTCTGAATCGCCTTCTATCCAGCCAGCCCAACCACTCAATGGACCCCTATGATCACCCGGCTACGCATGCCTTTCCCTAATATCAATATGCCTTGTCCATTGCTGTCAAAATGCCTTGTTCATTACTGGTTAAATATGCCTTAATGCTTAACCAACCATTTAGTTCCACCCCCCACATATGCAGTGACATCACCTGGTTTAAACGTCTCTAGAGACAATATCTCTCTCATCATTACTCAATGCCTAGGTCTACCTCCAATGTACTCACATCCTACCATACCTTTGTCTGTACATTATGCCTTGAATCTATTCTATTGCGCCCACCTGTTCCTTTTACTCTCTGTTCCGAAAGTACTAGACGACCAGTTCTGATAGCCTTTAGCCGTACCCTTATCCTACCCCTCCTCTGTTCCTCTGGCGATATAGAGGTTAATCCAGGCCCTGCAGTGCCTAGATACACACCTACTCCCCAGGTGCTCTCATTTGTTGACTGCTGTAACCGTAAAAGCCTTGGTTTCATGCACGTTAACATCAGAAGCCTCCTCCCTAAGTTTGTTTTATTCACTGCTTTAGCACACTCTGCCAACCCGGATGTCCTCGCCGTGTCTGAAACCTGGCTTAGGAAGACAACCAAAAATCCTGACATTTCCATCCCTTACTATAACATTTTCCGACAAGATAGAACTGCCAAAGGGGGTGGTGTTGCAATCTACTGCAGAGATAGCCTGCCAAGTTCTGTCTTACTATCCAGGTCTGTACCCAAACAATTCGAGCTTCTACTTTTAAAAATCCACCTTTCCAGAAACAAGTCTCTCACTGTTGCCGCTTGCTATAGACCACCCTCTTCCCCCAGCTGTGCCCTGGACACCATATGTGAATTGATTGCCCCCATCTATCTTCAGAGCTCATGCTGCTAGGTGACCTAAACTGGGACATGCTTAACACCCCGGTCATCCTACAATCTAAGCTTGATACCCTCAATCTCACACAAATGATCAATGAAACCACCAGGTACAACCCCAAATCCATAAACACGGGCACCCTCATAGATATCATCCTAACCAACTTGCCCTCCAAATACACCTCTGCTGTTTTCAACCAAGATCTCAGCGATCACTGCCTCATTGCCTGCATCCGTAATGGGTCTATGGTCAAACAACCACCCCTCATCACTGTCAAACGCTCCCTAAAACACTTCAGCGAGCAGGCCTTTCTAATCGACCTGGCACGGGTATCCTGGAAGGATATTGACCTCATCCCGTCAGTAGAGGATGCCTGGTTATTCTTTTAAGTGCCTTCCTCACCATCTTAAATAAGCATGCCCCATTCAATTTTTTACCAGGAACAGAAATATAGCCCTTGGTTCTCTCCAGACCTGACTGCCCCTGACCAGCACAAAAACATGCTGTGGTGTTCTGCATTCCCATCGAATAGCCCCCGTGATATGCACCTTTTCAGGGAAGTTAGGAACCAATATATACAGGCAGTTAGGAAAGCTAAGGCTAGCTTTTTCAAGCAGAAATTTGCATCCCCACGCAGACACGAAGGAATACTCCGGTTGGAACTTTATTGAAGCTATATGTTAAAAACATCCCAAAGATTGATTCAGTACTTAGTTTGAAATGTTTCTTCGACCGGTAATATCACATTTTGAAGTTTTTGTCCGATATGAAGCTGACCAGAATCAGCGTTTGGATATGTTTCCCAAACGCGCTAACAATTGGACATAAATAACGGATTTTTTCGAACAAAACAAACATTTCTTGTGGACCTGGAGTTTCTGCTAAGCCTTCTGATCGAAACCAACAAAGGTAATGAAATATTTATATTATATTTTGTTGTTTATAGTGACGCTATCTTTGCAGCTGTGATATGCTAATTTGAGCGCCGTCTCAGATTATAGCGTGCAATTATTTTTCCTTAAAGTTTTTTTWAWATCTGACATTGCGGTTRCATTAAGGAGAGGTATATCTATAACTCAATGTGTATAACTTGTATTATCATCTATATTTATGATGAGTATTCATGTTGAAACGACGGGCTATGCAACGTCACTTGATGTTTTTGCATTTAGTGATTCTTGTAGCCTCAATGTAAACTCAGATGTTTTTATATAAATATGAATTGAATCAAACAAAAAACGCATGTATGGTGTAACATGAAGTCTTATGAGTGTCATCTGATGAAAATAATCGAAGGTTAGTGAATCATTTTATCTCTATTCTGGTTTTTGTGATGCTATCATTAGCTGGGGAAAATGCTATGTTAATTTTTAGTTTTGGGGTGACCTAACATAATCGTTTGTAGTGCTTTCGCTGAAAAGCCTATTTGAAATCGGACAGTTTGGTGGGATTAACAACATGATTACCTTTAAAATGATATAAGACACATGTATGTTTGAGGAATTTTAATTATGAGATTTATGTTTTTTGAATTTGGCGCCCTGCACTTGGACTGGCTGTTGTCATATTGATCCCGACACCGGCCTGCAGCCAAAAGGTTAAGCAGTTGGGCCTGGACACTGTTTTGCTTGATTCACCTCTGGAAGCCAACGCTCTCAATGGAAAGCTACTCTTCCGTGTTTTGGAGAGAACTGTTCCTGTTATCCTGCGTTACTCTGAAATCACCAGGAAAAGATCAGTTTCCATATCATCGACTGTTCTCACTCACCTTTGGTTCTGGGCCATCCATGGTTAAAGCTACACAACCCACAGATTGACTGGTCTACCGGAAGGGTCACTACTTGGAGTACATTTTGCCATTCCATTGTCTACATTCTGCACGCCAGTCCATTCCAAAACCTGTCTTCCGTTCCTCCAGAATATCACGGTCTAGCTCCTGTATTCAGCAAGCACCACACCCCATCTCTGCCGCCTCATCGGCCTAACGACTGTGCTATCGAGCTTCAGCCTGGAGCTCCTCTCCCTAGTAGCAGGTTGTATAACCTCTCTCGCCCCGAGCAAGAAGCCATGGAGGAATACATCCAGGACTGGCTGTTGGACATGTCAGGTCTTCTTCCTCTCCGGTGGGAGCTGGATTTTTCTTTGTTAAGAAGAAGGACGGGTCACTGAGGCCATGCATAGACTTCCATAGGTTGAATAGTATCACAGTCAGGAATAAGTATTCCTTGCCACTTATCAGATCTGCTTTTGCCCCCCTCCATGGTGCCACAGTATTTACTAAACTGGACCTCTGGAATGCCTACCACCTTGTCCGCATCAGAGAGGGAGACGAGTGGAAAACGGCGTTCAACACACCTCTTGGACATGTTGAGTACCTCGTTATGCCTTTTGGCCTCACTAACGCACTGGCTGTTTTTCAGGACCTGGTGAATGATGTCCTGAGGGATGTCATTGGGCGTTTTGTTTTTGTCTATGTGGATGACATTCTTATTTTTTCGAAGGACATTGAGGCTCACAAGCAACACGTCCACCAAGTTCTCCAAAGGCTATTGGAGAATAAACTATTTGACAAGGCTGAGAAATGTGAGTTTCATGTTTCCTCTGTGTCCTTCTTGGGTTACATTATTGTTCAAAGACTGCTACGAATGGACCCTGCCAAGGTTAGGGCTGTCAGAGTGGTCTGTGCCCGTGAATCTGAAGCAGTTACAGCGTTTTGGGGGGTTTGCCGATTTTTATAGACGATTCATCCGTGACTACAGTCATTTGGCAGCTCCTCTCACCTCAACTTCCACTCCATTCCACTGGTTCCCCGAGGCAGAGGCAGCATTCCGGGAACTCAAGCATCGCTTCACTTCTGCCCCAGTCCTTACCCAGCCAGACCCAGAACTCCAGTTTGTCCTCGAGGTGGACGCTTCCGACACCGCGGTAGGTGCAGTTCTGTCTCAACGTTCTCCCGTGGATCAGAAGCTCCATCCTTGTGCCTTGTCCCGCAAGCTCTCACCTGCAGAGGTATTTTGACGTTGGCAACTGGGAACTCTTGGCTGTTAAGCTGGCTCTTGAGGAGTGGCGTCACTGGTTAGAGGTTTTCAGTACTTCCCTTCATTGTGTGGACGGATCATAAAAATGTAGCCTACATCCAGACCGCCAAACGTCAACTCTCGGCAGGCCAGATGGGCATTGTTTTTTGGAAGATTCAACTTTACACTCACACTCGCCCCGGATCTAAGAATACCAAGCCTGATGCCCTCTCTCGTCAGTTCACCGCAGACGACAAAAGTTCAGAGCCTTAGACCATTATGCCATCCTCCTGCATCGTTGCTGCTGTCTCCTGGGAGATTGAGTCTCGTGTTCGTCGGGCTCAGCTGAACCAGCCTGATCCTAGAAACGGCCAGTGTAAGGCTCTATTTGTGCCAGGTTCAGTTTGTTCTGATGTTCTTCAATGGGCCCATTCTACTCACCTCACATGTCACCCTGGCATGAACCGGACAGTCGCCTTCCTGCGTCAGCTATTTTGGTGGCCCATCAGAGAGAGACACTCGGGAATTCATATCAGCTTTGGAATAAAACCTCCACCAAACCTACATCTGGTCTGCTTCATCCTCTTCCCATACCTAGTCGCCCCTGGTCACACATAGCTTTGGACTTCGTCACTGGGCTTACCCCATCAAATGGTAACTCAGTCATCCTCACTATTATTGACCGATTTTCTAAAGCGGCTCACTTCATTCCCCTCTCCAAGCTTCCATCCTCCAGGGAGACTGCGGACCTGCTGGTATCCCATGTTTTGCGGCTCCATGGAATCCCCAGTGACATTGTTTCTGACAGAGGACCCCAGTTCACATCCCAGGTATGGAGAGCCTTCTGCACAGCTCTGGGTATTAAGGTCAGCCTTTCATCTGGATATCACCCCCAGACCAACGGTCAGACCGAGCGGGCTAACCAGTAGTTGGAGACTGCAATACGCTGTGTTACTTCAGCTAACCTTTCCTCCTGGAGTGCCCAGCTATCCTGGGTGGAGTATGCCCACAACACCCTCATCAACGCCTCATCAGGCGTTTAAGTGTGCTCTGGGTTACCAACCTCCCTTGTTCCCTGCACAAGAGGTTGAAGTAGCGGTGCCCTCAAATGCAATAAACATTCATCGGTTGTCCTCATATTACAGTTCTAAAATCCATTGTAAGACATCATTGAATAAACCTTTTACTGCAGTGGTCTAAATCAGGGTCACACAGAGTGATTCTTGGTAGTCTTAAAGAATCCACTTTGAAACACCTCACACGCATGGTTATGGGCTTCGAAAAAAGAAAGACACCTGTACAATGTCAGATGTAGAGTTGAAATATATAACATTTTGAGTTTGCATCTCAATATTACACTTTATATACATCACAGAAGACTGAAATATAACAAAACTGTTTGACATAGAAGTTTTCAGCATTCAAAAGAAAAAAACTTTATTCATGTTAAAATTCTGAAAAATATTAATAACATTCTACCCATGAGGCCAAAGAGGGCGCTTTTGGTCATTGACTGCAGGAAAGGTCTACAACCCATTTCAATGTGGTGTTTTCTGAAATGACAAAGTTTTATTTGACCTTGATTCAAATCCTTTCAATGAATCATTTTTATCTGGTTAAAAGGAGTGCACTAAGGAGGGAATAGGGTGCCATTTGGGACAAAAACTGAGACAAGCTGGAGGCTGTACACCAAGGAGGAGAAGGATAAAGAGCAACGGACCGTGAAAGAGCAAGAGACCGTGAAAGAGCGAGGTAGAGAGAGAGACAGAAAGAGCGAGATAAAGAGCGACATAACATGAAAGAGCAAGAGAGAAAGAGAGAGCTGAGACCCACCCTAACAAACCCTGGCCACACCCTATACCCCCCAGATCAGACCTATGCCCCCATGCTCCCCACCCCTGCAGCAGAGATCTGAACATGACAGCTGCACATATATCCAGGCCGTGAGCAGAGCAACAGACTCAACCCCCCACTAATACACCGGCTCAAGCCCCATCCTGAGACCTAAGAGGTATGTATCAGATACTCAACATGCTCTGCTCACATCTACTGTAATAGTCTGGGCCTAAACCACACAAAAACAAGATGCTATAGTCGGCTCAGGGAATAGAACCAGCAACTTTTCAGTTACTGGCCCAACACTGTAATGATAAACGCTGTAAGTCGAGGAGCAGGTGCAGGTAAAACGTTTAATGAAAACAACAAACATGAAACAAGACAACGTAACAGAAGCGAGGTAACATGAACACAGGTGCAATACCAACTGAGGAATGAACAAACGTAAGGGACCTATAAAGGGGAGGTAATGAGGTCCAGGTGTGAATCATACCGATGAGTGCCAGGTGTGCGTAA
>NW_019943607.1:204269-213220 GCF_002910315.2 Salvelinus sp. IW2-2015
AATCACTAAAACAAATACAGAAAATACACTAACGGAAAAAGAAGGAACAGCAGCGTCACGAAATCAGCTCAATGTAATTGAAGCCATCCATAGTACTCTAACCACTTCTGGGAAAATTTGGAAACACAAAAACAAACACAAACGAAGAATTATTATCAAAATGGAGATGTATGGGTAAACCACTTCTCCAATCTTTTTGGCTTCTATAAAAAAGAATAACAGAGCAAAACATATACATGATCAATACAAATCCTTTGAAATCAACTTATTAAAGAACTTCAGAAACCACTGGATTCTCCCAATTACCTTGAACGAGTTACAGGACAAAATAAAACCCTCCAACGCCCAAAAAGGCCTGTGGTGTTGATGGTATCCTTAAATGAAATGATCAAAATATACAGACAACAAATTCCAATTGGTATACTAAAACTCTTTTTAATATCGTCCTTAGCTCTGGGCATCTTCCCAATATTGGAACCAAGGACTGATCACCCAATCCACAACAGTGGAGACAAATTTTGACCCCAATAACTACCGTGGAATATGCGTCAACAGTAACCTTGGGAAAAATTCTGCCATTATGCATTAACAGCAGAACTCGTACATTTCCTCAATGACAACAATGTAACTGAGCAATAATGTAAATTGGCTTTTTTACCCAAATTACGTACAACAGCCCATGTATTTCACCCTACAATCCCTAATTGACAACCAAATCAAACGCAAACAAAGGCAACGTCTTCCTATGCTTTGTTGATTTCAAAAAAAGCCTTCCGACCTCAATTTGGCATGAGGGTCTGCTATACAATTGATGGAAAGTGGTGTTGGGGGAAAACATACGACAATTATAAAATCCATGTACACAAACAACAAGTGTGCGGTTAAAATTGGCAAAAACACACACATTTCTTCACACAGGGTCGTGGGGTGAGCAGGGATGCAGCTTAAGCCCCACCTCTTAACATATAATATAACGAATTGGCGAGGGCATTAAGAACAGTCTGAGCTACTGGCCTCACCCTACTAGAATCGAAGTCAAATGTCTACTGTTTTGCTGATGATCTGGTGCCTTCTGTCCCCAACAAGGAGGGCTAACAGCAGCACCTAGAATCTTCTGCACAGATTTCTGTCAGAAGCCTGGGCCCTGACAGTAAATCTCAGTAAGACCAAAATAATGTGTTCCAAAAAAAGTCCAGGTCGCCAGGACACAAATTCCATCTAGACAGGGACGTTGCCGCTAGAGCACACCAAAAAAACTATACATTACCTCGGCCTAAACCTCAGCACCCAGGTAACTCCACAAAGCTGTGAAACGATCTTGAGAGACAAGGCAAGAAGGGCATTCTATGCCATCAAAAGAACATAAATTTCACATACCAATTAGGATCTGGCTAAAAATACTTGAATCAGTCATAGAGCCCATTGCCCTTTATGGTTGTGAGGTCTGGGGTCCGCTCACTCAACAAGATTTCAAAAAATGGGACAAACACAATATGAGACTCTGCATGACCAAGAATTCTGCAAAATATCCTCCGTGTAAACGTAGAACACCAAGTAAATGCATGCAGAGCAGAATTAGGCGATACCCACTAATTATCAACATCCAGAAAAGAGCGTTAATTCCTACCCACCTAAAAGGAAGCGATTCCAACCTTCCATAACAAAGCAATCACCTACTAGAGAGATGAACCTGGAGAAGAGTCCCGTAAGCAAGCTGGTCCTGGGGCTCTGTTCAAAACCATCACCCACAGAGCCCCAGGACAAAGCACAATTGACCCAACCAAATATGAGAAAACAAAAGATTAATTACTGACATTGGAAAGAATAAAAACAAAAAGCAACAATGATTGGCCCTAAACAGAGAGTACACAGTGGAGAATTCCTGGCACTGTGACTGACCAAATTAAGGAAGCTTTGACTTGTACAGAAGTGAATAGCGCTTGCTATTGAGAGAAAGGCCGCCGAAGGCAGACTGGCTCTCAGAGAAGACAGGCTATGTGCCACGTGCCACCACATAGGTGGAAACTGAGCTGCACTTCCTACGCTCTGCCCAACTGTAATGACATATTAGAGACACATATTTCCCTCAGATACTACAGATCCACAAAGAATTGAAAACAAATCCAATTTTGATAAATCCATATCTATGGGTGAAAATTCCACATTTGCCATCACAGCAGCAAATTTGTGACCTTTGCACAAGAAAAGGGCAACCATGAAGAACAAACACCATTTGTATATACAAACCCATTATTTATGTTAATTTATTTTCGCCTTAGTGATGTTTAACATTTAACGATTGCTACAAACACTGTATATAGATAATATGCATTTGTAATGTTTTATTTTTGAAACTTTGTTGTGTAATGTTTACTGTTACATTTTTTATTGTTTATTTCACTTTTTGTTATTATTATCCTCATTCTTTGGCAATGTAACCATTTTTACCTCATGCACAATAAAGCTTCGCAATTGAATTGAGAGAGAGAGAGAGAGAGAGAGAGGAGAGAGAGAGGAGAGAGAGAGAGAGAGAGAGAGAGAGAGAGAAGAGAGGAGGACCAGAGAACGCGAAGAGAGAAGGACCAGAGAACGCGAGAGAGAGAGCGGACCAGAGAACGCGAGCTAGTCCAGTGTGTGTGGTGTGTATACTGTTTGTGTCTTTCCCTTCCCTCTCTAGCCCTCCACAGAAGCATAGGGAGATATGGATGGAGGTCAGGGGGTTGGTGTCCTCTCAGAGGGCTGTCGACCCGGCTTATATCCTCCTCAGATCTGCCCAGGCCACACACCCACACACACACACACACACAAAATAACAAGACCGAAGATCCAGCAACACCACACAAAACCAACACCAAAGACCTGAAACATCAGCAACAGCACATCACCAGAGAACCACAGAACCAGAGCCAGAGAGCAGGAATTTTTGCTTTGAATATTGAGTTTTCAAAGGGCCTCTATAATAAACTGTGATTGTTCTGTTATAGAACCCCCTCTGCTCTCGGTGATGCAATTTTTCTTCTTTGACGCACCTTATGTCTAAACTTCTTTACAGTGACACTGATCTTGATTGGTGATCTCAACGGTGTTTGGTTAAAGCCGGTGTCTGGATGATTTAAAAATGTTTTTGTAATTCTATGAATCTTACCCAGGTTGATTAGACTCAGCAGCTCGCCCAAATCTTAAATCCCAGATAAATCTACCCTGAATTTGATTTGATATTGACAAATGTTGCACGATAATATTCTGCGCGTTGGTGTTTCTTTGTACGATATAGTGACCATTGGTGCTGTTGTTGCGTTAGAAACAGTACCTAACGTTCTAGAACAAAAACCCACACGTTTTATTTCGTAAGAGAAATTTGAAGCTGTTTTTAGATGAGCAGGCTTGCCTTTCATGATTTGTTTATTTTGACTGGAGCAAGATTGGAAGCTTTATCCTGATGTGGAAGAACTGACTTGCGAAATTATTTCTTTTCATGATGGTTTTTTTCCAAATAGCTAAAACAAATGCGCCCAATGTTCCGCAGTCAGTGCGGGTTAAAGGGCGCGGATGAAAGTCCATGCGTTTTCTTGCTGAGCTGTTTGTATATTCACGACGTAATCTAGCCTGGCTGACAGCAGGAAATCATGTTGTCTTGATCTGATTAGGCTTATTTGTTAGGCAGTTAAGAAACAAGTTTTTTTCTTCTCAAGGAAGGCCAAGTCCTGAATATTTTATGTGTCTGCTTACACACTGATAAACGCTGAATGACCCTAGAAGTTTTGGAGATGGCGTATAAGTCTATTGTCTGAAACAGTAATGGTTAATGATTAACCGTCATGTGTTTGTGAAGGAGCTCTGGTTTGTAATATGACAAAACTGAAATGCGGTGAGAATTGTTTACAATGAGCACTTTGTGATCATCTGGTAGGGCCTGTTTGATCTTCCTTGTACTGTGTGGATAACCAGGTCCTCTGTGTACACTTGTTGAGCAGTTGTCCTTGTCTTAAACCGGTGGCAACCGTGCTCTGGTCCACCCTGGTAGACCCCAGTGTGCCTGCTGTCTCTGTACAACCCTGTGTGGATGAAACCAGTTCCTCTGTCTCTTGTACAAACCCTGTGTGGATCGAACCCAGTGTCGGCTCTGTCTCGTGTCCAACCCCTGTTGTGGACTGAACCAGTGTCCTCTGTCTCTGCTACACCTGTGTGGATTGAACCAGTGTCCTCTGTCTCTGTACAACGCCGTGTTGGAGACACCAGTGTGCCCTCTGTCTCTGTCCCAACCCTGTGTGGGATGAACCAGTGTCCTCTGTCTCTGTACAACCCTGTGTGGGATGAACCAGTGTCTCTGTCTTGTACAACCTGTGTGGACGAACCATGTCCTCTGTCTTTGTACACCCTGTGTGATGAACAGTGTCCTCTGTCTCTGTACAAACCTGTGGTGATGAACCAGTGAGAGCTGGGCAAACTTTTAGCTTTTTGCCATTCTCAGTGCCAGGTGGTACATAAAAGCCCTGAAATCCTTAGATCAAAGAAAGCCTGCAGGTCCTGATCTTTTGGATCCCTGCTTTTTAAATCTGGCAGCTGATTTCATAGCTGAACCACTTACATATCTGTTCAATCTAACCTGGAATGTAATAAAATTCCAAAGATCTGGAAATCAGCATTTGTTCTAACTCCTTAAAAGGGAGATCCAACTCTTTTAAATAATATAGGCCAATCTCAAAGCTGTCACCCCTGGTGAAAATACTTGAAACCGCTTGTGAGTGAACAGCTAAAAGAGTTTTTATTTACGTAACTCTATTTATCAATGTACCAATCGGGCTTCAGGAAGAAGCATAGCACAATTACAGCAGCCATGAAGGTTTTAAATGGATATCACTGAAGCCCTTGAAAAAAAACAGCACTGTGTCTCACTTTTTTATTGATCTCTCTAAGGCTTTTGATACAGTTGATCATGCTATACTAAGGCAGAGATTGTCGAGTGTAGGTGTTTCGGAGCATGCAGTTGGCATGGTTTTGCTAACTATCTGTCTGATAGAACTCAGTGCCCTCAATTTGATGGGCTTATGTCTGTTAAATTGTCTGTCCTGTAAGGTGTGCCTCAGGCCTCTGTACTTGGTCCTATCTTATTCACTATTTATATAAATATTTAGACAAAAATGTCAAATGCACAACTTCATTTTTTACGCTGATGATACTTGTATTTACTGTTGTGCCTCGTCTCTTACAAAGCTTTCCAGAACTTGCAAACTGCTTTTTATCTGTTCAACATACCTTGTCAATTGAAGCTTATCCTCAATACTGACAAAACTAAATTAATGGTGTTTCTAATGCAATAAATAGACCTCTGAACCTTTCACCTATTACTACCTTCAGGGAGGATTGAGACTGTAACCCTCATGTAAATATCTGGAATTTTAATTGATGACGGCCTCTCTTTTAAATTGCATATTCAACAACTTACAAAACAATTGAAGCTGAAATTGTGATTTTATTTTAGGATAAGGCATGTTTTTCTTTTGAAGCCAGAAGGAGGCTAGTATCAGCTACATTTATCCTTTACTAGACTATGGGATATTTTATATATGAATGCTTCCGCTCAGTGGTTTGAGATCAATTGAACACTCTTTACCATGGGCACTTTGAGATTTATTTTAAACTGCAAAACCCTTACGCAACACTGCACTTTGTATACCAGGGTTGGCTGGCTTCTCTAGTCACTCCGTAGGCTCAGTCACTGGTATACTTTTATTTACAAGCCATTTTTGGGTTTACTACCTTTTTATTTGGGCATTTTTATTGTTCAGAAATGTGGTGGATACTCTCTTCGTTCGCTGGGACTTTATCCTGCTAACTGTTCAAATGTCCCAACTGAATTTGGTAAAAGGGCTTTTTATGTACTCTGTGCCATTGTCTTGGAATGCCTTACAAAATACTTTTAAACTGGAAAACTTGTCCCGATTGGTGTTAATTATCACTGATGAAGGATTTTTGAGACTGATTCCCTGACCTGTCATATGTTTTGAATTTGCTGTTTATGATTTTGTTATACCTTGTGAATTCTATGGTTTTTACTAGATTACTTGTAGTTTTCTCTGTTGTCTGTCTGTAATTGTGTAATGACTTGGTGCTGCCTATCTTGGCCAGGACGCGCTTGAAAATAGAGTTTCAAATCTCAATGAGCCCTCCTGGTTAAATAAAGGTTAAATAAATAAATAAATAAATAAATAAAAAGATCTTCATCACAGTAGTAACTTAAACACATAATGTACACAGAGACCACAGACATCACAGGAGGTTGCTGAGAGGAGACAGATCATTATACTGGCTGGAACGGAGCAAATGGAATGGAATTAAACACCTGGAAACTCTGTGTTGATGTTTTTAATATCATTCCACTGATTCCACTCCGTCAGTAACGAGCCCGTCTCCCCAATTAAGGTGCACCAACCTCCTGTGACGACACCAGAGACCACAGAGCCAGAGACAAGAGACAGAGAGAGGCGACAGAGATAGAGATCAAGCGGGAGAGAGACAAAGACAGAGAGAGAGACAGAGATAGAGATCGAGATAAGAGAGACAGACACAGAGCAGAAAAAGAGACAGACACAGAGACAGAGACAGAGACAGAGACAGAGACAGACACAGAGCAGGACGAAGACAGAGAGAAAGAAAGAGACAACAAAATCATAAGAAAACAAAAAGATAATTACTTGACATTTTGGAAAGAATAAAAAAAAAAAATGAGGCCTAAACAGAGAGTACACAGTGGCAAAATTTCTGGCCACTGTGACTGACCCAATATTTAAGGAAGCTTTGACTATGTACAGAGTGATTATAGCCTTGCTATTGAGAAAGGCTGCCGAAGGCAGACCTGGCTCTCAAGAGAAGACAGGCTATGTGCACACTGCCCACAAAATGAGGTGGAAACTGAGCTGCACTTCCTAACCTCCTGCCAAATGTATGACCATATTAGAGACATATATTTCCCTCAGATTACACAGATCCACAAAGAATTTGAAAACAAATCCAATTTTGATAAACTCCCATATCTATTGGGTGAAATACCACAATTTGCCATCACAGCAGCAATATTTGTGACCTGTTGCCACAAGAAAAKAACAAACACCATTGTAAATACAACCTATATTTGTGTTAATTTATTTTCCCTTTTGAAATGTAACTATTTGCACAACATTACAACACCGTATATAGACATAATATGACATTTGAAATGTCTTTATTCTTTTGGAACTTTTGTGAGTGTAATRYTTACTGTACATTTTTWATTGTTTATTTCACTTTTGTTTATTATCTACTTCAATTCCTTTGGCAATTTTAACATATTTACCCATGCCAATAAAGTMATTTGAGATTGAATTGGRCTCCCAAGTGGCACAGTGGTCTAAAACACTGCATCTCAGTGCTAAAGGCATCACTACAGACCCTGGATCAAATCCAGGCTGTATCACAACCGGCTGTGATTGAGAGTCCCATAGGGCGGCGCACAGTTTGGCCAGTGTAAGCCAATATTGGAAATAAGAATATGTTCTTAATGGACTTTCCTAGTTAAATAAAACAATTAAATAGAGAAAGAAAGAGCAGAATGATTCTGAGAGCTGAGGTAATATGGACCTTTAACTTAATTTGTTCAGACTGTACCATACAAACACACACATAATGTCTGCCTGCAAACACATAAACACATCTTCCAGACAATTCTTCCATTTTGACAGTGAGTTCCCTCCTGGCACTCTGTGGCCTTTACAATGCTGAYGTGTTCAAGTATCAGACTACATTTGATATACGGCCAATTCAGGAAGTATATTCAGTATGCAAAGCACTCATTGTACAAATTTAAACAGGAGAGTAGATTGAAGATGAATTCGCGTAACTTTCAGAGTGGTGGGTGCAGACAAAGAGAGTGAACTGGATGGGTTTTATGTGTTTGAGAGCTTAAAAGTGGGGAAGTTGGCTTGGGATGCATTGAGTCCTGTGTCCTGTATCTAGACAGTAAGCCTCTGTAGGTCTCTTTTCTCCCTCTCTCGGTCTCTCTCTCTCACTTATTAAACAGCAGCACAGGCCCTCAGCCATTGGCCAACAGTATGTCCCTGACACTAAACACCATGGCAACATCCACTGAAACGGMCGTAACTGGTTCCTAGGTCCCACCCATTTTGGCTCCCTCTGCTCCTCCCAGCAAGTTTGGTTGAGAAAGTGTATAGAAATCAAAAAGTGATTTCTATATATATATATCTCTCTCTTTATAACTCTCTTACTCTGTAACGATGTGCACTGAGAGTTGGGAAGCAAGTTCAGGGAGTGTTTTAATAAAATAAACAGAACATAATACAAAACAAGAAACAGTAACAGCACACATACCAGAAACAATACCGCCTGGGGAAGGAACCAAAGGGAGTGATATACAGTTGAAGTCGGAAGAATACATACACCTTAGCCAAATACATTTAAACTCAGTTTTTCACAATTCCTGACATTTAATTCTTAGTAAAAATTCCCTGTCTTAGGTCAGTTAGTATCACAACTTTATTTTAAGAATGTGAAATGTCAGAATAATAGCTGAGAGAATGATTTATTTCATCTTTCATATCTTTCATCGCATTCTCAGTGGGTCAGAAGTTTACATACACTCAATTAGTATTTGGTAGCGTTGCCTTTAAATTGTTTAACTTGGGTCAAACGTTTCGGGTAGCCTTCCACAAATTTCCCACAATAAGTTGAGTGAATTTTAGCCCATTCCTCCTGACAGAGCTGGTGTAACTGAGTCAGGTTTGTAGGCCTCCTTGCTTGCAAACGCTTTTTCAGTTCTGCCCACAAATCTTCTATGGGATTGAGGTCAGGGCTTTGTGATGGCCACTCCAATACCTTGAATTTGTTGTCCTTAAGCCATGTTGCCACAACTTTGGAGGTATGCTTGGGTCATTGTCCATTTGAAGACCATTTGCGAC
>NW_019943607.1:213936-223703 GCF_002910315.2 Salvelinus sp. IW2-2015
GGGGTGCGGCGGTTCGCTTTACGCCTGTGTGTATTGGAGAATCGCAGTATGGGTCTGAGCTTGTGGGGATGCGCAGAGGAGAGAAAGTAATAGGACAATGCGCGTTTTCCTTATTTTGCACAGAGAAGAAAAGGAATAAGAGACAGAGATATAATAGCTTTATGGCGAGAGCGGGTAAGCTGAGATAAAGAGATAGGGGACGCAAGCGTGTAAGTATGTAGAAGGATGAGGCAGAACGAGATCATTGTATAAGAGCACGCTCCTGAGAGCGAAGATTGAGCGAGAAAGCACGAGAGCATCACAAACGAACAGTGAATGCTGCCAGAGAGATAAAGAGAGGAAAGAATAGAGGGGCGAGAATATAACGACAGTACATGTGCCTCTTCGGCCTCTAAGTCACCGCAGGCTGCTCGTTAAGGCACATCCATCTGTTGTGCCCTTCACACGGATTGGGAGGACTCGTTGCTCACTTCTGCGCGTCGGCAGACCTCTTAGCAGCAATCCTCCCGTTGACTTTCCCCTAACTAAACATAATAGATGGTTTCCATCCCTGATATTTGGCCAACTTCGTAGAGTTTACTTAATTATTTGTTTAATCAGACAGTTGAAGTTGAAAAGTTACAATACAACCATGAGGGTTCATGGGATAGCTTCATTTACACAACTCGGTTTTCTTTTCACCACCCCCACCTTCCTATCCAAAAAAGTACAATGTCGATCCTTTTTGTCGCTTAAACCATGACCTTATAGTTTTGCAAGTCAGGGTGTTGAAGGGTTGCAAAACCGTAGTCTGGGCTTTTTTAATGGCTCCTTGGTTGTTTGTCATGAGACACGTAGCAGCATCTTCCTTCTTGATCGGCCCTTTCAGGTTATGTTGATATAGGACTCGTTTTATTGTGGATATAGATACTTTTGTACCTGAGTATACTCTTCACCAGCATACAATTTTCACAAAGGGTCCCAGTAATTGCTGTTTGTTCTCCAGACGTTTTGATTTCAGACCATTCTACATAGACTCAAACTTTTGTGTCGCGCACATCAAGAAGTTTACCCATAAGCAAACCGCTTACTCATTCTTGACGAGTGTCTATGTTATACCGGTAAACAGCCTTTGGGAGATGAGTTGTGTCCAGGGAAAATTGATGTCATGCGCTTTGAAGCTTCTGATTAGGCCTAATTGGACATCAATTTGCGGTCAATTTGAGTTTTAATCTGGTGGATGTATTTCAAGGAGGCCAAACCTTCAAGAACATCAGTGCAATCTTTTGCTTGACAATCAAATGAGGAAAATCAAAAGGGACGGCTGTGTGGTCCATGGTCTTTAATACTTGCGTAATATTGTTTGTACAGATGAACGTGGTACCTTCAGGCATTTGGAAATTGTTTCCCAAGGATGAACCAGACTTTGGAGGTCTACAATTTTTTTCTGAGATCTTGGCTGATTTCTTTTGATTTTCCCATGATGTCAAGCAAAGATGCACTGAGTTTGAAGGTAGGCCTTGAAATACATCCACAGTACACCCTCCAATTGACTCAAATGATGTCAATTAGGCCTATCAGAAGCTTCTAAAGCCATGACATCATTTTCTGGAATTTTCCAAGCTGTTTAAAGACACCGTCAACTTAGTGTATGTAAACTTCTGACCCACTGGAATTGTGATACAGTGAATTATAAATGAAATAATCTGGCTGTAAACAATTGTTGGAAATTACTTGTGTCATGCACAAGTAGATGTCCTAACTGACTTGCCAAAACTATAGTTTTTTACAAAGACATTTGTGGAGTGGTTGAAAAACGAGTTTTATGACTCAACCTAAGTGTATGTAAACTTCAGACTTCAACTGTATATAGCGAAGATAATCAGGGAAGTGATGGAGTCCAGGTGAGTCTGCTGACGCGCAGGTGCACGTAACGATTGTGACAGATGTGTGCCATAACGAGCAGCCTGGTGACCTAGAGGCCGAGAGGGAGCACATGTGACTGTCTTTATATCTCCCCTCTATCTCTCCTCCTTATCTCTCCTCTCTTATCTCTCTCATCTCTCTTATCTCTCTCCTCTCTTATCTCTCTCCCTCTCTTTATCTCTCTCCCTCTCCCTCTTTATATCTCTGTCTCTTATTCCTTTTCTCTCACCCTTCTCTCTTTTCTCTCTCTCTCCCTCGCTCCTCTCTCTCTAATCACCAGCGAGCGAGGGGAAAATATCCTTGGGTCATTAGCAGCATTTCAAAGTCACAGTGTCCTCCAGCGTATGCTGTTTGACAGGCCCTGCCAAAAGAAATAGAGTGAGGAATGATGGTGCCATTATTAGATGTGGAGCTCAGGGAAGTGTGCTTGATCCAAGGGATGGTGGGTTTGAGAGAAGGAGAGGAGAGTATTTAGTATTTAATAGGATACYCATTAGTTCCTACCAAGGCAGCAGGTACTCTTCTTGGGGTCCAAACAGGTATAAAACAATTTCATCACAAAATGTACAATAATAGAATATTACAATGTGTGTGTGTGTAGAGTACGTGTGTAGAGTGTGTGTGCATATACGTGTGTCTCTTTGCAGTCCGCGTTGTGCCGTGAGGGATTGTTTTATCTAGTTTTTTAAAAATCGGATTTTACTGCTCGCTTGATTTACTTGATGTGGAAGAGATTTCCATATAGTCATGGCTCTATTTGGTACTGTGTGTTTCCCAGAGTCTGTTCTGGACTTGTGAAGAGCAGGCACGTCACCTATGATACAAGTCATTATTCGACATCCAGCCATGTCTGAGGACGTCGGGCAATGACGTGGAAACTGGCCACTAGGGGCAACAGTAAACACTATTACTTTGAAGTAGGTTTTGGTTTTCCAAAGGACGTTGGGGACGGTGCATCTGCTTCTGATTCCAAAGGTTGCATGTTCAAATCCATTGATAGTAAGTTGTTTTTTATATTTCTTGTTTTAAGACTATCCCAAACCATAACCCTTAACCATTTGGAGTTAATGCCTAACCTTAAGAATTCATAGTTAATGCCTAAACTTAAGCCTAACCTTATAAACATTCAGAGATAATGCATAAACCTAACCTTAAACACTTCGGAATTTGACGTTTGCGATAACATCGAAGTTTGACGTTTGAGAAACATGGATGAACTTCTAATTCTGACTTGAGACTGTGAGACCTKGTAGGTGAAGAGTCCCCTGGTGGCATGTCTTGTGGGATTTGTATGGGTGTCTGAGCTGTGTGTTGGAACAATTTGTGCTTCCAACACATCAATACCTCTCACAAAGACAAGAAATGACACAATCAATCTCTCCTCTACTTTGAGCCAGGAGAGATTGACATGCATTTTCTGGATATTAGCCCTCKGTGTACATTTAAGGGCCAGCCGGCGCTCCATTAATTCCACRTGGTTACAGGGTTAATTCTGCATGGTTACAGGGTTAAATGTAGATATTAATTCCAAGTGGGTAAAGTTAGGGCTATGGTTTGGGGAAGGCTTAAAACAAAATAATTNAAGAGTCCCCTGGTGGCATGTCTTGTGGGATTTGTATGGGTGTCTGAGCTGTGTGTTGGAACAATTTGTGCTTCCAACACATCAATACCTCTCACAAAGACAAGAAATGACACAATCAATCTCTCCTCTACTTTGAGCCAGGAGAGATTGACATGCATTTTCTGGATATTAGCCCTCKGTGTACATTTAAGGGCCAGCCGGCGCTCCATTAATTCCACRTGGTTACAGGGTTAATTCTGCATGGTTACAGGGTTAAATGTAGATATTAATTCCAAGTGGGTAAAGTTAGGGCTATGGTTTGGGGAAGGCTTAAAACAAAATAATTAAAAAAAAAATTTGCTTTTTCCATTAACTATCATCAACTACTCTCCCTGCTTGCTAGAGAACTGTGAACGACTCTGGCACAGTGGTCTAAGTAGCTTACTCCACCTCTGAGTGTCGTGTTTTTTGGGGTGGTGAGCACTGACAAAGGCATACATCGATGTCCTCTGGACCTTTTCAAACATCCAAAATCGACAGCGCTTTCTTGTGACCAGCCTGCTCTCCTCGGTCATGACTCCAAACACAACCACCAGGCCTCAACGCTCTCCTCAGTCATGACCCCAAACACAGCCAGTAGGCCTCAACCCTCTCCTCAGAGTCATGACCACAGCCACTAGGCCTCAATCAAACCTCTCCTCAGAGTCATGACCCCAGACACAACCACTAGGCCTCAATCAACCCTCTCCTCAGAGTCATGACCCCAGACACAACCACCAGAGATCTGAGGTCTGAGGGGGAAGAACAATCTGTTCCCTATCAGAATCACAGAGTTCTCAGATCCCTCACTGAGTGCTAGTCCCTTTGTTCTTTCTACATTCCTATACAGTCCCCAAGCATCCCAAATGGCACCCTATAGCCTTGCTAGTGCACTAGGGCACTGGTTAAAATGATGCACTACAGTATGGAAAATAATGTGCCATTTGGGAGACAATGGACTACCGKAGTGTTTAATCTATCACAGTCTTCTCCATTCGCATGCAGTTCTCTACTTTTCTCACATTCTCTCATTATTCTCCCATACCTGCGTATACTCCCAAAGTCTCCTCCATTTCCTCAACCATCTCCCTCACTATCCAGGCAAGATACTGGGGAAAGGAGCCAGTGGTACAGTTACAAAACTAACATATCATCAATGGCGCCGGAAAAGAAGGCTGACGTTTTACGTGTTCCTATCCAATTGTGTTTTTTTGTTGTTTCTTTGCGTTGTTTGTAACTTATTTTTTAACTTATTTTGTACATAATGTTGCTGCTATCGTCTCTTATGACCGAAAATTATTTCTGGACATCAGCACTGCGATTAATCACCATGATCTGGCAGAATCATTTTTTTCCTTTAACGAGTCCGACGAGTCCGACGTGAGTGACATACTGCTTTCCCTGGGAACAGGCCCAGATCCCCGTCATTTGTGTGAAGAGAAGACAAAGAAAAAGGGAAGAGGAGAAAAAGGGGCCRGAGGGCGAATTCGTAGGCGATCGAGTAAACCCCAACTGCCTTCCATTCTGCTAGAAAAGGTGCAATCTTCAGAAAATAAAATCGATGACCTACGCGGAAGATTAAACTACCAAAGGGACATTCAAAACTGTAATATCTTATGCTTCAYGGAGTCGTGCCTGAATTATCAACAACATTATCAACATACAGCTGGCTGGTTATATGCTGTATCAGCAWGATAGAACAGCAGCGTCTGGTAAGACAAGGGGCGGCGGACTATGTATTTCTGTAAATAACAGCTGGTGCATGACAGCTGGTTTTGCTCGACTGAGGTAGAGTATCTCATGATAAGCTGTAGACCACACTATCTACCTAGAGAAATTTCATCTGTATTTTTCGTAGCTGTCTAAATAACCACAACAGAATAGGCTTGGCACTAAGACGCACTCAATTGAGCTGTATTCCCCCATAAGCAAACAGGAAAAACGCTCTCCCAGAGGCGGCGCTCCTAGTGACGCGGGGACTTTATGCAGAAAAACTTAATCAGATAGCAAAATTATATCAGCATGTATAATGTGCAACCAGAGGGAAAACGAACTCTGGACCATCTTTACTCCAACAACAGAGGATGATACTAAGCGCTTTCCCTCACCCTCCATTTGGCCAAATTCTGACATAATTCTATCTTCCTGATTCTTGCCAAAGCAAACATTTAATCAGGAGCACCAGTGACTAAAAAAGTGGTCAGATGAAGGCAGATACTAAGCTAAGGGACTGTTGCTAGCACAGACTGTAATATGTTCTGGGAATTCTCGGACGGCATTGAGGAGTACACCACATCAGTGATTGGTTCATCATAAGGCATCGATGACATTCATCCCCACAGTTGACCGTACGTACATACCCCAACCAAGAAGCCATGAATAACAGGCAACATCCGGCACGGAGTTAAAGGCTAGAGCATGCCGCATTCAAGGAGCGGGATTCTATACCTGTGAAGGCTAAATAAGAAATCCTGTATGCCACTCCGCGAACCATCAACACGGCAAATGCTTCAATACAGGACTAAGTTTGAATCGGTACTACACCAGCTCTGATGCTCGTTGGATTGCAGGGGCTTGCAAAAGCATTACAGACTACAAAGGGAAGCACAGCGAGAGCTTACCCAGTGACAGGAGCTTACCAGACGAGCTAAACTACTTTTTATGCTCTCTTCGAGGCAAATAACACTGAAACATGCATGAGAGCCAACCAGCTGTGTGATCACGCTCTCCGAAGCTGATGTGAGTAAGGACCTTTAAAACAGTCAACATTCACAAGGCTGCAGGGCCAGACGATTATCCAGGACTTGTAATGCGAGCATGCGCTGACCAACTGGCAATGTCCTTCTGACATTTTTCAACCTCTTTCCTGTCCGAGTCTGCAATACCATCATGTTTTTAAGCCAGTATTCACTCACATATGTAGCCATGAAATGCTTTGAAAGGCTGGTCATGGCTCACATCCACACCATTATCCCAGAAACCTAGACCCACTCCAATTTGCATACTGACAAACAGATCCACAGATGATGCAATCATCTACTTGCACTCCACACTTTGCCCTTTCCCACCTGGACAAAATGGGGGAGGACACTTACGGAGAATGCTATTTCATTGACTTACAGCTCAGCGTTCAACCACCATTAGTACGCTCAAAGTCTCATCACTTAAGGCTAAGGATCCTGGGACTTAAACACCCTCGCTCAGCAACTGAATCTGGACTTCCTGACGGTCCGCCCCAGTTGGTGAGGGGTAGGCAGCAACACATCTGCCCACTGCTGATCCTCAACACTGGAGCTCCCCCAGGGGTGCGTGCTCAGTCCCCTCTCTTACTCCCTGTTTCACACCACGACTGCCATGGCCAGCCACGACTCCAACACCATCATTAACGTTGCAGAACGACACAACAGTGGTAGGCCTGATCACCGATAACGACGAGACAGCTATAGGGAGAAGTCAGAGACCTGGCGGTGGGTGTGCCAGAATAACAACTATCCCTCAACGTAACCAAGATAGGAGATTATTGTGGACTACAGGAAAAGGAGGACCGAGGCACGCCCCCATTCTCATCGACGGGGTGTAGTGAAGCAGGTTGAGAGCTTCAAAAGTTCCTCTGGTGTCCACATCAACAACAAAAACTAGAATGGTCCAAACACACCAAGACAGTTGTGAAGGGGCACGACAAAGCCTATTCACCCTCGGGAAACTGAAAAGATTTGCATGGGTCTGAGATCCTCAAAAGGTTCTTACCAGCTGCAACATCGAGAGCATCCTGCTGGTTCATCACTGCTGGCTCTGACGCAAGGCAACTACAGAGGGTAGTGCTTATGGCCAAGTACATTACTGGGGCTAAAGCTGCCTGCCATCCAAGAATTCTACACGCAGGCGGTGTCAGAGGGGCGCCCAAAAAATTGTCAAAAACCCCACCACCCCGTCATAGACTGTTCTCTCTACTACCGCATGGCAGCGTACCAGAGTGCCAAGTTTAGGACAAACTAGTGCTTCCTCAACAGTTTTTTCCCCCAAGCATAAACTCCTGAACAGGTAATCAATGGTACCCGGAACTATTTGCATTGGTATACTGAGTATATACTTGTACTGTAAGGGGAGATTTGAGTATATACTTGTTCTCTGTTAGGGGAGATTAGTATATACTTGTATCTGTAAGGGGAGATTTGAGTGGTATACTTGTATTGTTAGGGGAGATTGAGTGTATACTTGTACTGGTTAGGGGGCATTGAGTGTATACTGTACTGTTAAGGGAGATTGAGTGTTAACTTGTACTGTTAGGGGAGATTGAGTGTAATCTTGTTACTGTTAGGGGAGATTGAGTGTATATTGTACTGTAGGGGAGAATATTGAGTGTATAACTACTGTTAGGGGAGATTGAAGTGTATAACTTTGTACTGTCAGGGGAGATTGAGTGTATACTTGTACTGTCTAGGGGAGATTGAGTATATAACTTGTACTGTAAGGGGAGATTGAGTGTATACTTGTACTGTAGGGGAGATTGAGTGTAATACTGTACTGTTAGGGGAGATGAGTGGTATCCTTGTACTGTTTAGGGGAGATTGAGTTGTATACTTATATTTGAGTGTATACTGGTACTGTTAGGGGATATTGAGGTGTATACTTGTACTGTCACGGGGAGATTGAGTTGTTACTTGTAGCTTGTTTGGGGAGATTGAGTGTATACTTGTACTGTTAGGGGAGATTGAGTGTATACTTATATGAGTGTATCTTGTACTGGTTAGGGGAGATTGAGTGTACTACTGGTACTTTAGGGGAGATTGAGTATATACTTTGTACTGTAAGGGGAGATTGAGTGTATACTTTATTGTTAATGGAGATTGAGTGTATACTTGTACTGTTAGGGGGCATTGGTGTATACTTGTACTGTTAGGGGAGATTGAGTGTATACTTGTACTGTTAGGGAGCTTGAAGTGTATACTGGTACTGTTAGGGAGATTGAATGTATACTTGTACTGTTAGGGGAGATTGAGTGGTAATACTGGTTACTGTTAGGGAGATTGAGTGTATACTTGTACTGTCAGGGGAGATTGAGTGTATACTTGTACTGTTAGGGGAGATTAGTGTATACTGGTATTGTTTAGGGGAGATTGAGGTGTATACTTGTACTGTAAGGGGAGATTTGAAAATGTGATACTGGTACTGTCAGGGGAGATTGAGTGTATACGTGTACTGTAGGGGAGATTTGATGTGTATACTTGTACTGTCCAGGGAGATTTGAAGTGTATACTTGTACTGTTAGGGGAGATTGAGTATTACTTGTACTGTAAAGGGGATGATTTGAAGTGTATACTTGTACTGTTAGGGGAGAATTGAGTGTTATACTTGTAACATGTCAGGGGAGATTGAGTGTATACTTGTAACTGTAAGCGGGAGATTGAGTGTATACTTTGTACTGTTTAGGGGAGATTGAGTGTATACTTGTACTGTTAGGGGAGATTGAGTGTATACTTGTACTTGTAAGGGGAAGATTGATGTTACTTGTACTGTCAGGGGAGATTGAGTGTATACTTATTTGAGTGTATACTTTGTACTGTTAGGGGAGATTGAGTGTATATCTGGTACTTTTTAGGGGAGGATGAGTATATACTTGTACTGTAAGGGGAGAATGAGTGTTATAACTTGTATTGTTAATGGAGATTGAGTGTATACTTGTACTGTTAGGGGGCATTAGTTGTATACTTGTACTGTTAGGGGATTGAAGTGTGATACTTGTACTGTTAGGGGAGATTGAGTGTATAACTTGTCTGTCAGGGGAGATTGAGTGTATACTTGTACTGTAAGGGGAGATTGAAGTGTTATATTGTACTGTTAGGGGAGATTTGTTTGAGTGTATACTTGTACTGTTAGGGGAGATTTGAGTGTATACTTGTAACTGTAAGGGGAGATTGAAGGTGTATACTTGTACTGTCAGGGGAGATTGAGTGTATACTTATATTGAGTGTATACTGTACTGTTAGGGGAAGATTTGAGTGTATACTTGTACTGTTAGGGGAGATTGAGTGTATAGTTGGTACTGTTAGGGGAGATTGAGTGATACATGTACTTTAGGGGAGATTGAGTTGTATACTTGTACTGTCAGGGGGGATTGAGTGTATACCTTGTAACTGTCCAAGGGGAGATTGAGTATATACTTGTACTGGGTAAGGGGAGAATTGGGGGGGAGGTTTGGTATACTTTTGTAACTGTTTAGGGGAGAATGAAGTGTATCTTGTAAACGGTTATAGGGAATTAG
>NW_019943607.1:223728-224919 GCF_002910315.2 Salvelinus sp. IW2-2015
AGGCTGGCACTAAGACCGCACTCAATGAGCTGTATTCCCCCATAAGCAAACAGGAAAACGCTCTCCCAGAGGCGGCGCTCCTAGTGACCGGGGACTTTAATGCAGAAAAACTTAAMTCAGTATTAGCAAAATTATATCAGCATGTTAAATGTGCAACCAGAGGGAAAAGAACTCTGGACCATCTTTACTCCACACACAGAGATGCATACTAAGCTTTCCCTCRCCCTCCATTTGGCAAATCTGACCATAATTCTATCCTCCTGATTCTTGCTCACAAGCAAACATTTAATCAGGAAGCACCAGTGACTAAAAAAGTGGTCAGATGAAGCAGATACTAAGCTAAAGGACTGTTTTGCTAGCACAGACTGTAATATGTTCTGGGATTCCTCGGACGGCATTGAGGAGTACACCACATCAGTGATTGGCTTCATCAATAAGTGCATCGATGACATCATCCCCACAGTGACCGTACGTACATACCCCAACCAGAAGCCATGAATTACAGGCAACATCCGCACGGAGTTAAAGGCTAGAGCTGCCGCATTCAAGGAGCGGGATTCTAACCTGGAAGCTAATAAGAAATCCTGTATGCCCTCCGACGAACCATCAAACAGGCAAAGCTTCAATACAGGACTAAGTTTGAATCGTACTACACCGGCTCTGATGCTCGTTGGATGTGGCAGGGCTTGCAAAGCATTACAGACTACAAAGGGAAGCACAGCCGAGAGCTACCCAGTGACAGGAGCYTACCAGACGAGCTAAACTACTTTTATGCTCTCTTCGAGGCAAATAACACTGAAACATGCATGAGAGCACCAGCTGTGTGATCACGCTCTCCGCAGCTGATGTGAGTAAGACCTTTAAACAGGTCAACATTCACAAGGCTGCAGGGCCAGACGGATTACCAGGACTTGTAATGCGAGCATGCGCTGACCAACTGGCAAGTGTCTTCACTGACATTTTCAACCTCTTCCTGTCCGAGTCTGCAATACCATCATGTTTTAAGCCGTATCACTCACATATGTAGCCATGAAATGCTTTGAAAGGCTGGTCATGGCTCACATCAACACCATTATCCCAGAAACCTAGACCCACTCCAATTTGCATACTGACCAAACAGATCCACAGATGATGCAATCTCTATTGCACTCCACACTGCCCTTTCCCACCTGGACAAAAGGAACACTTACG
>NW_019943607.1:227301-229183 GCF_002910315.2 Salvelinus sp. IW2-2015
CAAGATTACATATTTAAGTCTCTGAAGGGACTGGTAGAGTCTGGTAGAGTCTAGTAGAGACTGGTAGAGATTGGTAGAGTCTAGTAGAGACTGGTAGAGTCTGGTAGAGTCTAGTAGAGTCTGGTAGAGACTGCTAGAGTCTGGTAGAGTCTAGTAGAGTCTGGTAGAGTCTGGTAGAAGTATGACATTAATGATATACCCATAGATGTCTTTGTAAACAAACAATGTATAGCTTCAAATAATGTTGATCTCCTGGCCTGTCAATTCTAACATCCATAACTCAATCTACGAATTTGAGAGTAATTCCCCAAACCCCAAACTCTCAACTTAATGTGAAACCAAGTGTTGAGTTGAAAACGATACCCCAAAGTGTGTCATTAATGCCCCTGATAACAGTGTCTACTTTAAAGAGCAGAGAACCGAGGTAAACACATTATATAAACCTCTCCTCTTGCTAGCTGACTGCCATGCCTTTGTATGGCTCCTTCCAACTATGACATCACTGTAGCTAGCCAGAGGGGCTGACGTCACCCCTCCCTCTCACGTAATGTGAATGAGGTAACTATAGTGGGAGCCATGCCGGTGGTGAGATCATACGGCAGTCCTCACGTGTGGGACACTATAAAACAGGCATGACATCAGCCAACGGAGAGACAGACGGAGGGAGAAGAGGGGAGAGAGAGAGGCGGGAGAGAGAGAGAGCAGATCCGTGCTATGGGGATCACGTCATGGGGGTTTTGGGGGAAGTGCCACAAGGTACATCAAGTAGTACAGAACATCCAAATTACACCGACCAGGACGTTATGCAAGCCAAAGAAAAGATTCAACACTAGAAGGGATGTGTGTGTGTGTGCGTGCGTGTGTGTGTGTACTTGAATAAGTGGTGTGTGTTGTGTGTGTGTGTGGAGGTATGCTGTGACGCTGTGCTGGTTGCTAAGCGAAGCAGGGACGTGGGTGGAAGGTGGAAGGAATTCCTGTTGACAGAAACGTTTGTTTATCCGGGGAGCACCATGCCGAGAGAAAGTGTGTGTTGTGTAAGCTGTTTGTGTGTGTTCTTTGCATGTGTGTGTGTTCACTCACCAAGCAACACGCACACACAGAACACAACRCACACAGAGAACACAACACACACTTCCCCTCGGCATGGTGCTCCCCGGATAAACAAACGTTTCTGTCAACAGGAATTCCTTCCACCTTCCACCCACGTCCCTGCTCCGCTTAGCAACCAGCGCAGGGTCGCGGCATGCCTCCACCATGCACGTAAGCAGGCGCACGCACGCACGCGCACACGCACACGCACACGCACACACACACACACACACACACACAATATTCAGTCCAAAACACACTCCTTTGGTCTGAACCCTTTACCATTCTATCATAAACTGCTCACCTTTAAGAAGCCAAAGCTTTTCAACAATACTTTTTTCCCTCTTTTACTGTGTCATTTAAAGCTAAACAGACACACCCACCACACTGCCAGCTAGGCTTTCAAACCTATCAGCAACCAACAGCAATGACAGCAGCTCCCTGAAATACTAAGGGGGAGGAGGGAGGAGGGAGGAGGGGGGAGAGAGGAGGGTTATGTTAGTGAATTTGCTCGAAGATAAAATATTGCCTTTTTCAGTCTGACCTCTGTGTAAATCTAAAGTTGCTAATGACCTTTTGTTTAAGATGGTCTTATGACATCGACTTGCCCTTCACCTTCATGTCCAGACTACAGAGATGACGATATGTCAATATGGAGAAAAGCAGACGACTGCTGGAAAACAATAAGACCAATATTAAAAGCTGTCTATCCTAGATCAGAAACAATCACATGTTTATCTTGAATTAAGTTACGATAAATTAAAATAAAAAGACATGTCACACTTTTGATCAA
>NW_019943608.1:0-3992 GCF_002910315.2 Salvelinus sp. IW2-2015
CCACAGAGTGGAGTTGTCATATACCCGATAAACTTCTTATGTGGTCCAACTGGGTTGTTGGAAATGGGTCTTTCTAATTGTTTTTCCACCGTTCATTGTCCCCATAGGGATATTACAAACACTTAAAGGAATTACACTGCTGCCTCTATGTGGTATTAAACTGAACAGTAATAATGTGCCACGGGTGAGACGTAGACAGATTGAGGGTTGTACTGCAAATTCTGATTCGGAAAAGCTGGAGATTTGGTGGAAAGTTACTGGGGAAATTTTTACAACCACTAAAAGATTTTTAAGCCAGTGAACTGTTGCTACATAACGTATCTCACACTGAATGAACACGCAGAAGGAGAGAGACGAGAGAGGAGAGAGGAAAGAGAGAGAAGAGAGATGGAAAGAGAGAGAGAGAGAGGAAGGAGAGAGAGGAGAGAGGAGAGAGGAGTCTTTGTAAGTATTTTGTAACTCTGAGGTATGATGTTGTGCCAATAGGATGCAGTGTTTTTGATTGCTTGACATTGATGACTTATGTTTGTAATATCTGTTTAATGTGTTCCCAGGTGGAAGGGAAGCACCTAGGAGTGCTTAGGCAAGAGCCTCGGGCATACATAACCTTAGTAGTTACTGTATAACACTGGTAGAACTGGTGTACACCCTGTATTTGGATAGAGACCAGGTGGTGGGTAAGTTAGGTAGTAGTGGGTGGCGGTAAGGTAGGAGAGGGGCTTTATATTCTTTCATTGCTTCGTCCAGCCTCTTTCCCCAAAGACGTGTGACGGATAAATCCCTGTAACGGTACCATTCTCTGCTTTGTCATCCTTGCTCACCTACAGTCCATACGTCTTTCACTACTGTTAGCTACACCTACAACTCTTTACCTCACCTAAACGTCCCATACCTCTTTACCTCGCTCAGTCCCGTCCTCTTTACCTCCACTACAGTCCATAGCTCTTCTCACCTACGCGTCCATAGTCTTTCATCCCCTTACCAGTCCCTACCTCTTTACTCCACCTACGTAGTCCCATACCTCTTTACCTCCTACAGTCCCATACCTCTTTCCTCACCTACAGTCCTATCTTACATCCACCTACTCCTCCGTCCCTACAGTCCACTCTTTACCTCACCACAGTCCATACCTCTTTACCTTCACCTAACCCATACCTCTTACTCCACTACGTCCATACCTCTTTACTTCACCTACGTCCCATACCTCTTACCTCACTACATCCATACCTCTTACTTCAGTCCCATACCTGCTACTATCATACCTTTACTCACCTACAGTCCATACTTTTCCACCTACAGTCCATACCTCTATACCTCCCCTAAGTCCCATACTCTTTACTCACCTCAATCCGCGTTACCTCTTTACCTCACCTACCAGTCCCATACCTCTTTACCTCCAGCTACAGCCAACCCTACTCCACTACTCCATACCTTTACCTCCACTACAGTACCATATCGTTTCCTCACCTACAGTCCATACCTTCTTCCACCGACTCCTTACCTCCCTACAGTCCCAACCGTCTCTTACCTCACCGTACTGTCGCCATACTCTTTACCCTCACCTAGCAGTCCCATACTCTTACCGTCCACCTACAAGTCCTTACCGTCTTTACCTCCCACCGACATCCCATACTCTTATACCTCCACCTAGCAGTCCCTACTTCCTCTTTACTTCCACCTACAGTCCCGATACCTCTTTATTCTTCCACTACAGTACCATACCTCTTTCACTCGCACCTACGATCCCATACCTCTTTTCCGCACCACCTACAGTCCCATACCTGCTTACCCCCACCTACAGTCCCATACCTCTTTTACCTCACTACGTACATCTCTTTACTCAACTTACAGTCTCCATCTCTTTACTCCCCTACATCATACCCTTACTTCCTACACAGTCATACCTCTTTTTCATCCACCTACGTCCCATACTCTTGTTGTCACTACAGTCCCATACTCTTTACACCTACGAGTTCCTACCTCTTTACCTCCTACCAGTCACATACACTCTTTACTCACCTACAGGTCACAGTCCCATACCTCTTTACCTCCACCTACAGTCCCATACCTCTTTACCTCCACCTACAGTCCCATACCTCTTTACCTCCACCTACAGTCCCATACTTCTTTCACAGTTGAGTTGAGTTGAAGCAGGGTGTTGCGTTCCCTCTTCCGAGAGGCGTACGTAACAACTGCACTCCTCTAACACTGTCCTCCTCAGGATCTACTGCTCTCCCTCCAGAGTTGTACTTTAGATATTACTGCATGGTCAGAACTAGAAGCACAAGCATTTCGCTACACTTGCATTAACATCTGCTAACCATGCGTATGTGACAAATAAAATTTGATTTACGTTACTCTTTCCCAACTCTTTTACCATTCAACTACAAAGTCTTCTTTCAGTATAGTTATTAAAAGAGCTGTCCAAACTTGCTCAACATTTCAATACTCACATATTTCCATTACTCATATTCATCAACCACTCCTTTACACACGTTTGTACTGCAACATTTATGTTGATGGCAACCTGCATCCACTAGGTGGCGATGTACATGTGGGAGTATAATTAACTTTGATTTCATCATAGAAGTCATATACTGAACCAGAACCAAAAGAACATTCATCTTTAACGTTCTTGTTTCAACTTTCAAAGCAGAAGTCAATTTGAGACGTAAAGTAAGTAAATATGACTATTGGTTTGATTATTTAAATGCATTATTAAGGTTTGATTAATCACATACATTTGATATGCTGCAAAAACTGGCTAATTTATAACTGACACTCCGATTTACAGGATGCTAAAAATATTAACTAGCTACTAACACATTTTTTATAATGCTTTTTTCTGATTAAAAACTAGTTCATTGCATCCGCTGTGAAGCACAGTTTCATAATATTACCATATGTCCCAGATGCTTGCCGTAGTTTGAGTAATCACTAAAAAAACAGTCTTTAATTTATGGCATTTTTCAACCTGCCAGCTGATATTAGTTCTATTGAGCAACGTGTTGTAAATACCTCGCTACTATGGCCTATTTTTGTAGTATTTTGAAGTAGTATTACCTCCTCACGCAATTTGCACACACTGTATATAGACTTTTTGTTTTCCTATTGTGTTATTGACTGTATGTTTGTTTATTCCATGTGTAACTCTGTGTTGTTGTTTGTGTCGCACTGCTTTGCTTTAGCTTGGCCAGGTCGCAGTTGTAAATGACAACTTGTTCTCATCTGACCTGGTTAAATAAAGGGTTAGGGTTATATATATATATATATAATATATAAGCCCTCTCCTCTCCGGTGTCCGCGCCCTCCTCCCGTGTCCGCCCCCCCGTCGCCCTCTCACCGGTGTCACTCACTCCTCCTCCCGGTGTCCTCCCTCCTCCCGTGTCCCCCTTCCCTGGTTCCCCCTCTCCCTCCTTCGCGGTGTCCTCCCCTCCTCCGGTGTCCCCCCTCTCCCGGTGTCCCCCCCTCCCTCCCTCGTGGTGTCCGTCCCTTCTCTCGCCGGTGTCCGTCCCTCTCCCGGTGTCCGTCCCTCCTCCCGGTCCGCTCCCCCTTTGTCTCTCTCCCGGTGTCCGCCCCTCCTCCCGGTGTCCCCCCCTCCTCCCGGTGTCCGTCCCCTCCTCCGGTGTCCGCCCTCTCCCGGGTCCCGTCTCCTCTCCCGTGTCCGCCCCTCCCCCGGTGTCCCCCTCCTCCCCGGTGTCCCCCGGTGCCCCTCCTCCCGGTGCCTCCCCTCCCTCCCGGTGTCCGCCCCTCCTCCCGGGTGTCTCCGCGCCCCTCCTCCTCGGTTTCCGCCCCTCCTCCCGTGTCCCCCTCCTCCCGGTGTCCCCCCTCCTCCCGGTGTCCGCCCTCCTCCGGTGCGTGCCTCCTCCCGGTGTCCCCCCTCCTCCCGGTGTCCCTCCCCTCCTCCGGTGTCCCGCCCCTCCTCCCGGTGTCCGCCCCCTCCTAACCGTCACCCCAAGTTTCCCTCTCTGTCCGGTGTGTCGCCCTCCACT
>NW_019943608.1:6962-15921 GCF_002910315.2 Salvelinus sp. IW2-2015
ATACTGGGTTAAATATAAGGTAGGTTATATATATATAATATATAACCAAACCACACCCACCATTGGTTAAATAAAGGGTTAGGGTTATATATATTATAATATAATAAATACCTGGTTTAAATAAAGGTAGGGTTATATATATATAATATATTAAATACTGGTTAAATAAAGGTAGGGTTATATATATATAGATAAATAAATACCTGGTTAAATAAAGGTTAGGGTTATATAATATTATTTAATATATAAATACCTGGTTAAATAGGTAGGGTTATATATATATAATATATAATATACCTGGTTAAATAAAGGTTAGGTTATATATATATATATATAATATATAAATATTGGTTAATAAGGGTTAGGGTTATATATATATATATATAATATATAAAACCTGGTTAAATAAAGGTGGGGTTTTATATATAATATAATATAAATACCTGGTTAAATAAAGGGTTAGGGTTATATATATAATATATAAATACCTGGTTAAATAAAGGGTTAGGGTTATATATATAATATATATAAATACCTGGTTAAATAAAGGGTTAGGGTTATATAATTAATATATAAATACCGTTGGTTAAATAAGGGTTTAGGGTTATATATATATAATATATAATTATAAATACTGGTTAATAAAGGGTTAGGGTTTATATATATAATATATAAATACTGGTTAATATAAAGGTAGGGTTATATATATATAATATATAAATACCTGGTTAAATAAAGGGTTAGGGTTTATATATATATATATATATATATAATACCTGGTTAAATAAAGGTAGGGTTTTATATATATAATATATAATACCTGGTTAAATAAAGGTTAGGGTTATATATATAATATATAATACTGGTTAAATAAAGGTAGGGTTATATATATATAATATATAAATACCTGGTTAATAAAGGGTAGGGTTATATATATAATATATAAATACCTGGTTAATAAAGGTTTAGGGTTATATATATATAATATATAAATACCTGGTTAAATAAGGGTTAGGGTTATATATATATAATATATAAATACCTGGTTAAATAAAGGTAGGGTTATATATATAATATAAAAATACCTTGGTTAAATAAAGGGTTAGGGTTATATATATATAATATAAAATACCTGGTTAAATAAAGGGTTAGGGTTTATATATATAATATATATAATATATAAATACCTGGTTAAATAAAGGTGAAATAAAATATAAAAAAAGTCTCCTTCTGAACGTTCTATTCCCAGCCATTGTCCTACGTCACAATGGCTGCTCTGCTATTGTTGTCATGACACCTGACGTTGTTTATAGTTCAAATGTAAACAACACATGACGCTGAGGTCGTCCCGTTGTTTCTATGGGGGAAATCTACGTGTCTTGTCTATTTCGCAATATGTGTATTGATTTTAAATTTGGGACACCATTTTAATCATGAGAATCTCCTCTTTCTAATTATGTAAGGCTGGGCAGTGTATTCCGTTGTCATCAAACGCCAGATCATAAATAGTCAGAAGTTGCAAAAAATTAATTCTACTTACTCGTTATGCAGACAGGATGTTTACTTTCTACACAAGTAATTTTTTTCGTTTCGTCCTAAGCAGATTGTGGTGGTACAATATAAAGGGATACATTTTTTTGGTGCCATTTTAGGCTAAATGGAATTCTAAACCGTGCCACACACAAAGGAGATAAGGACCCGCAGGTTGAAATATCAAAACAAACCCTGAACCAATTATATTCATTTGGGGACATGTCGAAAAGCATTAAACATTCATGCCAATTTAGCTGGTTAGCTTGCTGTTGCTAGCTAATTTGTCCTGGGATAAAACGTTGAGTTTGTTATTTACCTGAAATGCACAAGGTCCTCTACTCCCACAATTAATCCACACATAAAACGGTAAACCGAATCTTTCTAGTCATCTCTCCTCTTCCGGGCTTTTTCTTTGGGCTTAATATGGCGATTGGCATCTAACTTTCATAATAAAGGTGTATTACCACGACCCACCTCAGTTCATCTTTCAATCACCCGTGGGTATAACCAATGAGATGCAGACCTGCCAACATGCACACATTTTGCGTACAAACTACGCAAATCTTTGTCCGTGTGCGCAGGTACGAGATCCGAGTTAAAAGTACTAGAAATTAATAGGGCCTGATTTATTTTTTAAATTTTTAAACAGTTTAATAAAGTAAATCCACTGAGTAAATCTACATGCCAATTCTCAAGCTGCAACACACCGACCGATGACGTTTGTGTCAACGGACATGGAGATTAATATATAATTACTGGAAGTAGCTACCTGGTGTCCGCCCCTCCTCCCGGTGTCCGCCCTCCTCCCGGTGTCCCCCCTCCTCCGGTGTCCGCCCTCCTCCCGGTGTCCCCCCTCCTCCCGGTGTCCGCCCCTCCTCCCGGTGTCCCCCCTCGTGTCCGCCTCTCCCGTGGTCGCCCTCCTGCCGGTGTCCCCCCTCTCCGGGGTCCCCCTCTCTCCGGTGTCCGCCCCTCCTCCCGGTGTCCGCCTCCTCCGGTGTCCCCTCTCCCGGTGTCCGCCCTCCTCCGGTGTCCGCCCTCCTCCGGTGTCCGCCCCTCCTCGGTGTCCCCCCCCTCCTCCCGGTGTCCCCCTCCTCCCGGTGTCCCCCCCTCTCCCGGTGTCCCCATCCTCCGGTGTCCGCCTCCTCCCGGTGTCTGCCCCTTCTCCCGGTGTCCCCCCTCTCCGGTGTCCCCTCTCTCCCGGTGTCCGCCCTCCTCCCGGTGGTCCCGCTCCTCCCCGGTGTCCCCCTCCCGGTGTCCGCCCTCCTCCCGGTGTCCGTCCCTCCTCCGGTGGTCCGCCCTTCTCCCGGTGTCGCCCTCCTCCGGTGTCCGCCTCCTCCCGGTTCCCCCCTCTCCCCGGTGTCCCCCCTTCTCCGGTGTCGCCCTCCTCCCGTGGTCCCCCCTCCTCCCGGTGTCCGTCCCTCCTCCCGGTGTCCCCCTTCTCCCCGGTGTCCGCCCCTCCTCCCGGTGTCCCCCCCTCCTCCCGGTGTCCCCCCCTCCTCCCGGTGTCCCCCCCTCCTCCCGGTGTCCGCCCTTCGCCTCTCCCGGTGTCGCCCCTCTCTCCGGTGTCCGCCCTCCTCCCGGGTGTCGCCCCCTCCTCCCGGTGTCCGCCCCTTCTCCCGGTGTCGCCCTCCTCCCGGGTGTCCCCCCCTCCTCCGGTGGTCCGTCCTCCTCCGGTGTCCCCCCCTTCTCCCCCGGTTGTCCGCCCTCCTCCCGGTGTCCCCCCCCTCCCGGTGTCCGTCCTCCTCCCGGTGTCCCCCCTTCTCCGGTGTCCGCCCTCCTCCGGTGTCCCCCTCTCCGGTGTCTTCCTCCCTCCGGTGTCCCGCCTCCCCTCCTCCCGGGTGTCCCCCCTCCTCTCCGGTGTCCCCCTCCTCCCTCGTCCCGGTGTCGGTGTCCCCCCCTCCTCCTGTTTGTTGTGATGCTGCGTTTGCTGACCTGTCAGCTGTATGTAAACACATGGACAAATTCCTTTTCCACTCCGTGTGTTGTGGAAAGGTAAACACTAATTGTTTGAAGCTAACGTTATTCGAACATAAGATGGACATTCAGTGGCTTCTAAAGTACCAGCAGTTCACTCACATTTGCTAGTGAAAGAAATTAAATGCAAATACAAAAAAATAACTGGTCTTATTTGTGATTTACATTTAATTCTGCGTCCCATTCCACGTAACATTACGAGGGTCACACAACCTGATAGACTGTAATTATGATCCACGTCCAGTAAAACCTCCCTCAGTACAGACATGCTGAGTGTCCTCGTTACCAAGAAGGTTTCAATGATTGCCAGAGGAACTGTTTGCCACAGAGACGTCAACCCTGATGCCCTGCTGCGTAAGGCTAAATCTGCTAGCTACCAGGCAAATCTGTCTAGGAAATGATTTCCTGAACAGTTGAACGTCTCCAGAAGGTTTGTTCTCGCCGACTGTTTCCTGTCAGAGCTTTTTGGTTTTTATTACGGAGAACATGTTGATCTGATACTGATGCTCGGCTTCAAACATTTGTTCTTATCATATCAGCTAAAACATGTTTTTTATCGTAGATAAGATGTTTGTAAATGTTGTACCTAAACAAAAAATATTATTTGTTTAATAAAATAAAAAACCTCCAAGAATAAAGGCCCTTTGTGTGTTACATCTTGTTCGTGACGTTTACCATCTGTGTAAATGGAATGCTGTCCAACTATTCCAACCTTGTATAGACTTGATTTGGTACAATTCTATAATTGCGATCAGACTCACAAACAGCACGAGCGTGTGGGGGAAAGAAAACCACAATTTGCCACGCGCGTCTAGTACTCTAAAAAGTTGTACAGAGTTGTCAGGTCTGGAGATGGCATGTGGGTATCTGCTCCTATTAACCAATGAGGAGATGGCACGTGGGTATCTGCTCCTATTAACCAATGAGGAGATAGCACGTGGGTATCTGCTCCTATTAACCAATGAGGAGATGGGTATCTGCTCCTATTAACCAATGAGGAGATGGGTATCTGCTCATATTAACCAATGAGGAGATGGGTATCTGCTCCTATTAACCAATGAGGAGATGGGTATCTGCTCCTATTAACCAATGAGGAGATGGCACGTGAGTATCTGCRACTATTAACCAATGAGGAGATGGCACGTGGGTATCTGCTCCTATTAACCAATGAGGAGATGGCACGTGGGTATCTGCTCCTATTAACCAATGAGGAGATAGCACGTGGGTATCTGCTCCTATTAACCAATGAGGAGATGGGTATCTGCTCATATTAACCAATGAGGAGATGGGTATCTGCTCATATTAACCAATGAGGAGATGGGTATCTGCTCCTATTAACCAATGAGGAGATGGGTATCTGCTCCTATTAACCAATGAGGAGATGGCACGTGAGTATCTTTTTTCATTTATCAATTATTATTTTGGACGTGGGTATCTGCTCCTATTAACCAATGAGGAGATGGGTATCTGCTCCTATTAACCAATGAGGAGATGGGAGAGGCAGGACTTGCACCGAGTTCAGTGTCACAAATAGAACTGACTATTTTTTCGTCGACGCTCGCGAGCAGTGTGGGTGCAGTGATTGAATAACATGTATGTGTACATTTGATTTTGCAACGCTGGCGGTGTGGTCAGCATGTAGGCGTCACTCCAATCAGAACAGGCTCTGCTGACGTTTGAAACCGTTCATTTGCTTTGTGCTCGCACTAGGGTTCCAGCTTAGTCAACGTTATTTTGACATTTTTCAGCCTTGGGTGAATTTGGACTCGTTATATTGTCCAGTCTAACTAATGTTAGCTTTAGGTTCGCATAAAAGTTGGCTTGATTATTTTCAGATTTTCGCTGAAATCAGTTTATAATCACCAGATAACAAACGTAGTTTGTATAAAAGCGCCTGGCTAACTACTTCCAATATAATCCCAAGTACTGTGTACAATGACATTAGCTAGCCAAGTTAGTCAAACAATTGTAAATTAGTACTGACGTTAGCTAGCTGCTAAATTAACCTTGCCAGTGTCACCTGTCCAGGTCACGCAGCCAGTTTATTCTTGTAGCTGGAAACGTCAGCGATCATTTAAAACTTGAATGTCGAAGTTGAGACTTAGGAGTGTTAAAAATCATTCCATTTTCATCGGACTACACAAGTAATGACTATGCTTTAGCTGTCACCGTGGCCTGATTATCGTCAGTTTTGCCCCAACTAACACACCTGACTCCAATAATTAGAATTAATTTAGTTTAGTCAGCTGTGTTTGCCGGGGATGGAGGGGAAGTGTGACACCAGTCAGGCCCCTGGGGACTGGCGTTTCTCCACCTCTCTAGCTACTTCAGGACATCAGTGTTCAGGGCAAACGGGAATCGGGAGCGAAGGACACAACACGGTGCCCCATGTTGCTGCGAGGGACTCGCGTCTCGCTTGACAACCAAGATTTGAGGTGTAAACCCTTGGCTTGATACGGTTTAGTATCAGTTGACGTCAAACCGTATGTAACGCGCTGTAGTGTGCCTAAAGTCAGTCATGGTAAACAGGTTTCTCCATAATGACGTGTTAAATAGCCCTACCTGTCTCCATAATGACGTGTTAAATAGCTACCTACAACTGGTAAACAGGTGTCACAATGTGCACTTGACTCTGCTGCAGAACTCACTCAACCAGTTCTCCCCTCACCCCACGGCCCTCCTCCTCCCCCTCCGCACCCCTCCTCCTCCCCTCTCACCCCTCCTCCCCTCTCACCCCTACTCCTCCCCCCTCCACCCTCCCTCCCCCCGCCGCACCCCTCTCACCCTCCTCCTCACCACCACACAGGCTGCCTGATAGCCAGCAGCAGCAGCTCACGTGAAATATATAATATATATATTATGCTATGGTGCCGCAGTGCATTTTCAACCTGTGTCTAATACATTTTCACCTGCAAAAAATATTTTTCAAAGTAGCTTAATTTAGCGGGGAAATCGTGGGCATGTCAACCCTGACTGGTCATTTCCCAACGTTCAAGAAACCTGGGGACTGAGGGGGAAAACAAGCTCCGACTGGGAAAAGTCTAAGATCTCACCTCGGGCCCTCTTTCTAGAGCTCTGAACTTCCTGACCCTGAAGATCACTGACGTATGATTTATTTAGTATTTTGCCTGAGTTCCCACCCATGGCTAACCACCTCCCTCCCAGGCCCGGCACCCCATGGCCTGGGAGGGCAGGCCTTACCTACTTAAACCCCACCAAAACATGGCCTTACTACTCACTCTCTCCCCTCCCACTCTCTCTCTCCTCTCCCACTCTCTCTCCTCTCCTCCCAGCTCTCTCTCTCTCTCCCCAATCTCCTCTCCCTCCCATCCCGTCCGCTCTCTCTTCTCCTCTCCTACTCTCTCTCCTCTCGCCCACTCTCCCTCTCCTCCACCTTCTCTCCTCTCTCCCCTCTCTTCTCTCTCCTCACTCTCTCCTCTTCCCACTCTCTCTCTCCTCTCCACTCTCTGCTCCTTCTTCCCCTTCTCTCCTCTCTCCCAACTCCTCTTCTCCTCTCCGCCACTCTCTCTCCATCTCTCCCACTCCTCTCTCCTTTCTCCCACTTCTCTCCTCTCCCACTCTCTCATCCTCTCCCACTCAATTTTCCTCTCTCCCACTCTTCTCCTCTCTCCCCTCTCTCTCCTCTCCACCTACTCTCTCTTCCCCACTCTCTCTCTCCTCCCCACTCTCTCTCCTCTCTCCCACTCTCTCTTCCTTTCTCCCAACTCTCTCTCCTCTCCCACTCTCTCCCTTCCCCACTCTTTCCTTCTCTCACCCTCTCTCTCCTCTCTCCATCCTACTCTCTCTCCCTCTCTCTCCACTCTCTCTCCTCTCCCACTCTCTCTCTCTCTTCACCACTCTCTCTGTCTTCTCTCTTCCCACTCTCTCTCCTCTCCTCCGCTCCCTCTCCACTCTCTCTCCTCTCTCCCACTCTTCTCCCACTCTCTCTCTCCCCTCTCCACTCTCTCGCTCTCCTCTTCTCTCCCACTGCTCTCTTTCCTCTCTCACACTCTCGTTCTCCTCTCTCCCACCTCTCTCTCCTCTCTCTTCCTCACTCTCTTCTTTCTGCCTCTCTCCCACTCTTCTCTCTCCTCTAGTATCTTATTAGAGAATGTCTGGTGGCATACGAGTTGGGTCATCCCACCCGGTAGTGTATGTTTGGCTTGATCATTAAAGTTCCTGAAGTATCACAACAAGATGTTGAGAGGAGTATGTTGCGTTGTGTCTTCTGTTCTGGGATCCAGCCTTGGAGATACAGTGTTAGAGCTGGGCTCACGGGCCAGGACTGGGTTGAAAGGCTGCAGCCACACTGCTGACATGGAACCTACTGGGAGGACTCATAAGGAAGTGGCTCTCACCAAATACAATGCACCAGGTGAGAGAGAGAGTACATGATGAAGTAGAGGGGTGGTAATTTTAGTGACTTCGACAAGCACTGTATTCTCACCTCCTCTTCCCTCGTCCTCCCCTCTCCTCTCTCTCCTCCTCCTCCCCCCTCTCCCTCCTCCTCCTCTCCTCCTCCCCTCCCTCTCCCCTCTCCTCCTCCCCTCCTCCCCTCCTCGCCTCTCCTCCTCCCCACCATCCTCCCTCCTCTCTGTCCCCCTCTCTCCTCCCCTCTCCTCTCCCCTCCTCCCCTCTCCTCCTCCCACCATCTCCTTCCTCCTCTCTCCCTGTCCTTCCTCCTCCCACCACCCCCTCTCCTCCTCCCTGCTCCCCTCCTCCCTCCTCCCTCTCCTCCTCCCTCTCCTCCTCCTCCTCCCCTCTCCTCCCACCCATCCCTCCTCCCCTCTCCCCTTCTCCTCCTCACCCCTCTCCCTTCCTCCCCTCTCCCTCCTCCCTCCCCATCCACTCTCCTCTCTCCCGTCTCCCCTCGCCTTTCTAGATGGCACGGAAAATCTTCTGAAGGAGTTGGTCCTCCAGTGGGAAGGTGTCTCTGTATCTGTGTGATGTGGCAGCCCATGCTCTAGCAGACAATAATGGTAAGAACAAGGTGTTCCACTGTAAATTGCTACTACTTGCGCAGACCTGATCGAAGGGAGCTGCAGAGATACACCAGAGTCATGAAACCAGGTTTGAGGGGGTGTTGGGGACTGGGAGGGGAGCTGGGGAAGGGTTGGTGTGGGGACTGGGCGGGGTTGGTGTGGGGATGGGGAGGTTGGTGGTGGGGACTGAGAGAGGAGAGATGTTGTGGGGACTGGGGAGGGTTGGGAGTGAGGAGCACTGGGAGGGTTGGTGTGGGGGACTGGGAGGGTTGGTGAGGGGACCTGGGGAGGGGTTGTGTCGGGACTGGGGAGGGGTTTGGTGTGGGGACTGGGAGGGTTGTGGAGGGACTGGGGAGGTTGGAGTGGGGATCTGGGGAGGGTTGGGTGTGGGGACTGGGAGGGGAGACTGGGAGGGTGGTGTGGGGACGGGGAGGGTTGGTGTGGGGACTGGGAGGAGGGTTGTGTGGGGG
>NW_019943608.1:21858-37838 GCF_002910315.2 Salvelinus sp. IW2-2015
GAGAGGTCCGGCGGTGGATCCGATATGGATAAAGGCCAGTCTCTCTCCAGAATGGCTCAGCAGGGCAGGGGTGTGTGGCTGGAGATATAGGCCAGTCTCTCTCAGAATGGCTGCAGCAGGGCAGAGGTGTGTGGTGAAGATATAGGAGTCTCTCTTCCAGAATATCTCAGCAGAAGCAGGGGTGGGTGTGGGGAAGGATATAAGGCAGTCCTCTCCAGAATGGCTTCAAGGGCCCAAGGGGCAGGGGGGTGGGTGGAGAAGGCCAGTCCAGAAGGTGCGGCGAGTGTTGTGAGAATCTGCATTCTCTCAGATATCAAGCGGGGTGTGTGGGAAGATAGAGTTTTCAAGCAGCGCTAGGTGTAGCATATACGTCTCTCTCCAGAAATGTCAGCAGGGCGGGTGTGGGAGTTGGCCAGCTCCAGAGGCAGAGGGCGTGGTGTGTGGGAAATATAGGCCAGTCTCTCTCCAGAATGGCTCAGCAGGGCAGGGGTGTGTGGTGGAAGATATAGGGCCAGTCTCTATCCAGAATGGCTCAGCAGGCCCGGGTGTGGAGATATACGGCCAGTCTCTATCCAGAATGGCTCAGCAGGCCAGGGGTGTGTGGTGGAAGATATAGGCCAGTCTCTTCCAGAATGGCTCACACCAGGGTGTCTGTGGGGAATCTAGGCCAGTCCTCTCCAGAATGGCTCAGCAGGCCAGGGGCGTGTGGTGAGATAATAGGCCAGTCTCTCTCCAGAATGGCTCAGCAGGGCAGGGGTGTGTGGTGAAGATATAGGCCAGTCTCTATCCAAAATGGCTCGAGGGCCAGGGGTGTGTGGTGGAGAATTAGGTCAGTCTCAGATGTCTCCCCCCAGTTCTTCTTCATTGTTTTCATTGTGTGAATTGTTTTCCCTTTTATTTTTTTATTTTGATCAATTCACCATATGTCGCCACTCGCCTGTAGTAAACGTACGTTTAATCTCCCGTCATTTGTTTACATTAATTTCTGTTAATGCATGCATTAATTACGTAATTTACCGTTCTCATTCTCAGAGTGGAAACGTTGTTTGCAGAGGTTCACGGCCCGCTACACTGTGTGAGAAACAAGTTTTGGTTTATCATGAACATAATTTTTTTACATTGTCTTTGTTTGGAGTGTACTTGTGTGAGCAATGACACGTGTCTGGTTTCTCTGTCCTGATAAGTTGAGGGAGGTGTGTCTGGTTTCTCTGTCCTGAAATGTTTGAGGGCAGTGTCGTTCTGGTTTCTCTGTCCTGATAAATGTTGAGGAACATTGTGTTTGGTTTCTCTGTCCTGATAATGTTGAGGGAACATGTGTCTGGTTTCTCTGTCCTGATAATGTTGAGGGACGTGTGTCTTGGTTTCTCTGTCCTGATAATGTGAGGGAATGTGTCTGGTTTCTCTGTCCTGATAAATGTTGAGGGAACATGTGTTTGGTTTCTCTGTCCTGAAATGCTTGAGGGAGCGTGTGTCTGGTTTCTTGTCTGTAATGTTGAGGAACATGTGTTTTTTCTCTGTCCTGATAATGTTGAGGGAGCATGTGTCTGGTTTCTCTGTCCTGATAATGTTGACGGGAGCGTGTGTCTGTGTTTCTCTGTCCTGCATAATGTTGAGGGAACATGTGTCTGGTTTCTCTGTCCTGATAATGTTGGGGAACATGTGTCTGGTATTCTCTATCCTGATAATGTTGGGGGAACGCACGGACCCGACACATATAGATAGATGTACCTGGTCTGCTGCTCAGAAATGTAAGACATAGCTTTTTTGAACATCCATTGTGAATGATAATATATTAAAACTATTTGAAAAAAATCTTTACAAACAATCTGCAACCTCGATAATCACCAACCTCGGTGTCGCCAATTGGTGACAGCTGACTCATACCAGACCCAGAAACCTGGATAGACGGGTCAGCGGAAGAGGACTTGAAGAGCTAGATGAGAGACATTGTACCACTCTGGTTGTAGAAGGAGGGTGCCTGCCAGTAGGTCCAGAAACCCCTATCCTCGATGAATAGGGTGCGTTGTTCTCCACCTGGTCTTTACTATGCCATGCAGAGAAGCTAGAATCGGAGCAGAAGAGGTTTTGCTGTTGTAGCCGATGCGACAGCTGTCCCCGTAGCCTGTCCTCTTGAGGTCCTTGTAGGTGACTCCTATGCAGGCCCCCTTTTCCGCTCCACCTCCCAGTAGTAGGCACCTCCGGACAAGGGATTCTTGCAGAGGACCTGGGGCAGGCATCGAACCTTGAGGTACTGTCGCTGTGGTGGTGGGCCTCCTCTTTGTTACCTCTAGACTGGTACAGCTGGCAGTAGGCTGTGGTGGTGGGGGCACCTCCTTGTTTGCCTCTAGACTGGTACAAGCTGGCAGTAGGCTGTGGTGGTGCTGGGCCACCTCCTTGTTACCTCTAGAACTGGTACAGCTGGCAGTAGGTCGTGGTGGTGCTGGGCTCCTCCTTTGTTACCTCTAGACTGGTACAGCTGGCAGTAGGCTGTGGTGGTGGTGGGCCACCTCCTTGTTACCTCTAGACTGGTACAGCTGGCAGTAGGTCGTGGTGGTGCTGGGCCTCCTCCTTGTTACCTCTAGACTTGTTACAGCTGCGAGTAGGTGTGGGTGCGGGCCTCCTCCTTGTTTACCTCTAGACTGGTTACAGCTGGCAGTAGTTGTGGTGGTGCTGGGCCACCTCCTTGTTACCTCTAGACTGGTACAGCTGGCAGTAGGCTGTGGTGGTGGTGGGTCACCTCCTTGTTGCCTCTAGACTGGTACAGCTGCAGTAGGCTGTGGTGGTGGTGGCCACCTCCTTGTTACCTCTAGACTGGTACAGCTGGCAGTAGGTTGTGGTGGTGCTGGGCCTCCTCCTTGTTACCTCTAGACTGGTACAGCTGGCAGTAGGGTTGTGGTGCTGGGCCTCCTCCTTGTTACCTCTAGACTGGTACAAGCTGGCACTAGGCTGTGTGTGGTGCTGGCCACCTCCTTGTTACCTCTAGACTGTACAGCTGGCAGTAGGCTGTGGTGGTGGTGGGCCACCTCCTTGTTACCTCTAGACTGGTACAGCTGGCAGTAGGTTGTGTGGTGCTGGGCCTCCTCCTTGTTACCTCTAGACTGGTTACAGCTTGGCAGGTAGTTGTGGTGGCTGGGCCTCCTCCTTGTTACCTCTAGACTGGTACAGCTGGCAGTAAGCTGTGGTGGTGCTGGGTCACCTCCTTGTTGCCTCTAGACGGGTACAGATGGCAGTAGGCTGTGTTGGGGTCCAGGGTGAGAACGCAGGCATCCGAGAGAGGAGAGTGAAAGTTAGGGTGAGGTTTTGGGCTTGATCATTTAACCCTTTATACCCATACAATACTACAAATTAGTAGGTATTACAACGGCTATGTATGGACTGTAAAGGATTAGTTTAAAACCAATATTAGTGTTTATCCATTTATACAATATAACCAAGTCACACTGATTTTAATACCCTATCACCAAGAGCCCTATTGGAATCAGCCTCATATCAATCAATCTTAAATGATCGTATCCCAGGTTACATGAAAAACCACATTGATATGGTCTATAACCAACACAGTTACAATAGCAGAGCTAGTGTTCACGTCTTGTAAAATCCCAAGAGTAAACAGTCCTGCGAGGAGCACGTTTTTTCTGTATAGGCATTTGTCTATGGAACAGCCTCCCCTTGGAGAATAAGCAAAGAAAAAAAGTAGAATTTTTAGAGTTTTTAATTTGGACAAGGTTGTCTAAGTCAGAGAAACCACTACACTGTCCCCTACTGCTGGTCCGGTGTATTTACTTGAATGTGTAATTAATAGATTGTTTTAATGTGAAATTAATATGGTTGATTTTTAAGGTTAGGGAGAAGAGCAGTAAATATTACCACTTTTTAGGTTGTCAATATAAATGAATGTATTTATGGTTATTTTGTCATTTTTTCTTGCCTTTTAATCATTATATGTGTTATTGTTTTTACCATTGAGGACCACTTTGGCAACAAGCTGTTTAATACTTTCAAGTGATATCCTCTTGGTCCACATTGTACATTTTGTTGTATATGTCTGTTTCCCGAAATGAATTCACTTCAATCTGTAAGCATAAAAACAACCAGATTTATTAAATTATTTTATTAAAAACAAGGTCCAGATTTGTTAAATTACAAATGTGTCAAGTAAGTAAAAATAAATAACCACTTTTAGGTTATGAATATTCCAATAGTCATTTAAAATTAGAAATTGAAAAATGTGCTGTTTGTTTCAACAGTTCACGGTTCTGTTTTGAAAAAAAATAAGCCAAACATGTGGGATACTGGATTAATCAATATGAAATATTAAAAGAATACATCAATTGTGTTTCGTTCCCCAGTTTCTGTCTTGTGATTTTGTTTGTATGTGTGTGTTTCAGGATGGCTTCCTGAAATTCCCCCAAGCAGCTGATTGGTCGGCCCCATTGCGAATTGGAGCTGACCCCGCCCCCTTCGTCAGGATACAGCTGTATCCCATTAGTCTCCTTCTCCAGCTATAAAAGCCAGTGTCCTGTTGCTCAGCTAGAACTGAGGGTTATATCCTATGTTGGTTGAAGCTGAGAGATGATGAGTGTGGTCTGTCTTGGTTGTGGCTGAGAGACAGGTTTTGTTAAGTATTTTTTGTAGTTGCTGCTTTGAGGTATGTGTGTGCCAATAGAACTGTGTTTTTGATTCTTGAAATTGTATAATTACTTTTGGATTATTCTGTTTAATTTGTTCCCAGTGGGGGAAGGGGAAGGCACCTAGGGAGTGCTTAGGCAAGAGGCCCGCGGGCATACATAACCCGTATTATTCACTGTCTATGCACACTAGGTAAGACCTGGGCGGACCACCCCCTGTATTTTGGTTAGCGCACCAGGTGGTGGGTAGGCAGGTAAGGTAGGAGAGGGGACTTTGACATTTACTTTGGTTCCGTTCAGCCCCTTTTCCCCAAATTTACCATCTGAAGGAATAAATTCCCAGTAAATGGTAAATTCTCTGCCTCTTGTCATCCTTACTCGCACCTACAGTCCCATACCCCTCTCGCTCCACGGGGAGTTGAGTTGTAGCAGGGTGTTGCGTTCCCTCTTCCTGGAGGCGTGCGTAACAGATGATCTCATAGAGCCAACCTGGTTCCAGATCAGTGTGTTCTTGCCAGCTCCACTGCGGTCATTTGGCATGACATTTCCATAAGGAGTTGGCGAGAGAGCAAACAGACAGTCACCCAGACTAATAGATGGATTTTGAAGGTAAATGGGCCTGTTTTATTCTCCTCCACGTTCATTGTGTTCTTTGCCAGTGTTGGTCAACTTATACAGACACTGCAGCTGTAGTATTACAGCTACTGTGAAGTCAGAAAACAAGTAAAACGTCAGCCAAGAGAACAAAGTTAAGTCAAAAACAAAGCTATTGTGCAAAACTATTTTATTTACAAATGGCACAACGTGACTGCACACAGTCAATGCACATGCACACCCTTCACACCGACACTTCATTTAAAGCGAGTTGCTCGACTACTAAATTACCTGAGTCTCAGATATAGAGGCAGGCAGGCATTCCTAGGCTAGATTCACAGAGGCTGAGTCATCAAAAATGGCATCCTATCCCCTATATATACACAGTGCACTACTTTTGACCAGAGCCTCACAGGTAGTGCACTATATAGGGATCCATTTCAGACAAGCAGAGATTCTCTCACTGGAGTGAGTGAGCAAATATTGCCCAAGAGAAAACAGCGGCTCAAACTGTTAAAGGCCATTCAAGAGGTTTAGATGAGATTCATAATATACAGATGACAGCTACTGTACGATACAGGCTATTTTCAATCAATGCATCAAAAAACAAACATAGCTTTTGGACAGTGGAAGAGGGCATTAGACGGACGGTACCAGATCATTTTGTGTTGTCTAGACGATGACTAAGGTCAAGAAGTTGTCCAGACAGCAGAAATAGATCTGGAACCAGAACAGGAGAGGATTCTAGGACTGATCAAGAATTCTCATCGGTTGGTTCTAGAATATTACCTCATAATTTAAACGTCAATGGAAGCTATAGAAGGTAAAACATGTCTAAGATATTGACCTGGCCTCTCCCATACATGGTGATCGGCTATGTACAGTTTACATCAGTCACTACAGTAGATACAGGACACTTTGCAAACATGTGTCCCTTTAAACCAATCATTTCCATCACTATCCAAAGACAGTCATCCTCTGGCAGCAATATTTCTCAGGAGTCTTTCTGCTTGATTCTCAAAAATATTATTTTTCAGAATTCATATAGAGAAGGTGGTGACGGTAATGGGGAAAAAAAGGCGGGCAGAAGACAGTTGTCTAGGAAAGAAGAGAGATGGAGGGAGGGAGAAAGAGAGAGAGGCCCTAACCATTCAATGTTTGCAAATCTGTAAGGTGTAGGTACTGTGGTGGAAGCGACAGCAAGATATATCAAACAATGAAGGGTTAGGGCCAAGAGGTAAAGGAAGTAGGGATTGAATTGGGACTGGCTTGAGAGAGAGAGGAGAGAGAGAGAGAACGATGGAATGGTAACACCAGAACAGGTCAAATTTCCAAAGCTTCCCTAGTTCCATCAGCCAGCCAGTTTGCTGGCCACGATGGAGGGCTTCCTCTGGGGGATGTCCTGGGGTGTGGGGATGTGGTCCCCGGTAATCTCTGCCTTCTCAGCCGGTGTCACTGCAGGGAGCTGCTGCTTGTTCTTCACCTTAGCCTTGGCCATGTTGTAGTCCCCAGAGTCAAAGAACTTTTGCTGCACAGAGAAAAAATTAATATATAAATAAATCACAGATCAGATATGTTACAGCCTTTACCAAGATGTTTGTCTTGTCCAAGAAAATGAAAACCAATGCTTATATAAAGCATGACAATTATTCCATAACAAAAAATGCATTGCTGTGAAAGTGAACGTAAAGTGTAAATAACCTAGTTTGCATGTTCAGCCTAACTAGAAGCATCTGCAGCTACCAAAGTGTTGTGTTTGTAGGGCACAACCATAGGGCCATATTACCCCTTTCTGAAGCCGTTTCCGGAGCAGGTCAGAGCCCCCAGGCTTGGCACCAAGATGAGGGAACCTGGCCTTCAGTTTCACCTCCTCTGCCTTTTCCGGGCTGAGGACTGTGTCGCCCATCTCCTGTGTTGACAGAACAACACACAATACAGAGTTTAAAAACAAATTAATGGGGTTGGGGTGACATGTTATGATGTAATGCCATGTTACCATCATCACAGTTCAGACAGCAACAAAATTGTTTTGTTTTTTTCAAACTCGAGGTTGACAAGTCGATTAGCTAAGCTACTGGTTATGATTCTATCAGATCAATGATGGACTTTGATTTGATTCTCCAATGAGTGGGGTTAGGTTACTAGCTGACAACATAGCCTTCTGCTTATCTGCAATGTGGCCCCAAAAAACGTAGCTTTGAGGCATACATGAACGCAGGCAGACACAATTGTGGAAAACATCTAGCTCAGCTAGATAGCTAGCTACCGGTAAATTGATAAAGCTATCCCTGTGTTGCTAACTAGCTAACCACTCATCGTGTAGGTAAAATAATGGTTATGTGCACAGTTCAATGCACATTGATGATACATTTGAAATAAGTTACTAACGTTAACTAACTAAACTGCTGCTTTGATAGCCAGATTTGACATAACCGTCATGGCTACTAGCAATGTATCATTAACCTAGCTTGTTAGCATCAAAATAATCAAACTCTAACCTGCTGTTCCTCATGGGATGCCTCCCCGATGGCAGGCCTTGTTCCTTCAATCTCCTCGGACATGGCGAACTATGTAAATATCCAGTTTCCTACAAAAACTGACGTTTACACCAACAACACTACAGACACACAGCTACTAGCCAGACCGCCTACACAAAAAAAGGCCGTGTGTTTGGACGCTCCCTCCCTTTCTCTCGTGGTGCAGCAGATTGTATGTCGACAGTTTTCTCCCTCGCTCTCTCTCTCTCTCTCTCTCTCTCCCCCTCATTCTTCTTCTTTAGGGTTTTATTGGCGGACTACATCCCAAAAGGTGTATTTTTACCGCCACCTATTGGGTGGGGTAAGAACTGAGATGCATACTTTTTGGGGCCGTTAGAATACGGAACCAATAAGGGGCCTCCCAAGTGGCGCAGCGGTCTAAGGTACTGCATCACAGTGCTTGAGGTATCACTACAGACCCAGGTTCGATCACAGCCAGATGTCACCGGGAGACCCATGAGGCAGAGCACAATTGGCCCATCATCAGAGAGGTTTTTAACAATTTTTATTTAACCTTTATTTGACCAGGTAGGCTAGTTGAGAACAAGTTCTCATTTACAACTGCGACCTGGCCAAGATAAAGCATAGCAGTGTGAACAGACAACAACACAGAGTTACACATGGAGTAAACAATAAACAAGTCAATAACACAGTAGGAAAAAAAACAAAATTAGTCTATATACATTGTGTGCAAAAGGCATGAGGTAGGCAAAAAATAGGCCATAGGAGCAAATAATTACAATTTAGCAGATTAACACTGGAGTGATAAATCATCAGATGATCATGTGCAAGTAGAGATACTGGTGTGCAAAAGAGCAGAAAAGTAAATACATAAAAACAGTAAGGGGATGAGGTAGGTAAATTGGGTGGGCTGTTTACAGATGGACTATGTACAGCTGCAGCGATCGGATAGCTGCTCAGATAGCAGATGTTTAAAGTTGGTGAGGGAAATAAAAGTCTCCAACTTCAGAGATTTTTGCAATTCGTTCCAGTCGCAGGCAGCAGAGAACTGGAAGGAAAGGCGGCCAAATGAGGTGTTGGCTTTTGGGATGATCAGTGAGATATACTTGCTGGAGCGCGTGCTACGGGTGGGTGTTGTTATCGTGACCAGTGAACTGAGATAAGGCGGAGCTTTACTAGCATGGACTTATAGATGACCTGGAGCCAGTGGGTCTGGCGACGAATATGTAGCGAGGGCCAGCCGACTAGRGCATACAGGTCGCAGTGGTGGGTTGTATAAGGTGTTTTAGTAACAAAACGGATGGCACTATGATAAACTGCATCTAGTTTGCTGAGTAGAGTATTGGAAGCTATTTTGTAGATGACATCGCCGAAGTCGAGGATCGGTAGGATAGTCAGTTTTACTAGGGTGACTTTGGCGGCGTGAGTGAAGGAGGCTTTGTTGCGAAATAGAAAGCTGATTCTTGATTTGATTTTGGATTGGAGATGTTTAATATGAGTCTGGAAGGAGAGTTTACAGTCTAGCCAGACACCTAGGTATTTATAGATGTCCACATATTCTAGGTCGGAACCGTCCAGGGAGGTGATGCTAGTCGGGCGGGCGGGTGCAGGCAGCGAACGGTTGAAAAGCATGCATTTGGTTTTACTAGCGTTTAAGAGCAGTTGGAGGCCACGGAAGGAGTGTTGTATGGCATTGAAGCTCGTTTGGAGGTTAGATAGCACAGTGTCCAAGGAAGGGCCAGAAGTATACAGAAAGGTGTCGTCTGCGTAGAGGTGGATCAGGGAATCGCCCGCAGCAAGAGCAACATCAATTGATTTATTACAGAGAAAAGAGTCGGCCCGAGAATTGAACCCTGTGGTACCCCCATAGAGACTGCCAGAGGACCGGACAACATGCCCTCCGATTTGACACACTGAACTCTGTCTGCAAAGTAGTTGTGAACCAGGCAAGCAGTCATCAAAAAAACGAGGCTACTGAGTCTGCCGATAAGAATATGGTGATTGACAGAGTCGAAAGCCTTGGCCAGGTCGATGAAGACGGCTGCACAGTACTGTCTTTTATCGGTGGCGGTTATGATATCGTAGTACCTTGAGCGTGGATTGTACAGCGGAGAAGGTACGGTGGGATTGGGAGATGGTCAGTGATTGATCTGTTTTTTTAACTTGGCTTTCGAAGACCTTAGATAGGCAGGGCAGGATGGATATAGGTCTGTAACAGTTTGGGTCCAGGGTGTCTCCCCCTTTGAAGAGAGCTTTCCAATCCTTGGGGATCTCAGACGAATTGAAAGACAGGTTGAACAGGCTGGTAATAGGGGTTGCGACAATGCGGCGGAGGGGGGGGGGGGGGGGGGGGGGGGAGCTGTTGGCCGAGTTGGAGTAGCCAGGTGGAAGGCATGGCCAGCCGTTGAGAAATGCTTGTTGAAGTTTTTCGATTATCATGGATTTATCGGTGGTGACCGTGTTACCTAGCCTCAGTGCAGTGGGCAGCTGGGAGGAGGTGCTCTTGTTCTCCATGGAATTTACAGTGTCCCAGAACTTTTTGGAGTTAGAGCTACAGGATGCAAATTTCTGCTTGAAAAAGCTAGCCTTTGCTTTCCTGACTGACTGCGTGTATTGGTTCCTGACTTCCCTGAACAGTTGCATATCGCGGGGACTATTCGATGCTATTGCAGTCCGCCACAGGATGTTTTTGTGCTGGTCGAGGGCAGTCAGGTCTGGAGTGAACCAAGGGCTATATCTGTTCTTAGTTCTGCGTTTTTTGAACGGGGCATGCTTATCTAAGATGGTGAGGAAGTTAATTTTAAAGAATGACCAGGCATCCTCAACTGACGGGATGAGGTCAATATCTTTCCAGGATACCCGGGCCAGGTCAATTAGAAAGGCCTGCTCGCAGAAGTGTTTTAGGGAGCGTTTGACAGTGATGAGGGGTGGTCGTTTGACCGCGGACCCGTAGCGGATACAGGCAATGAGGCAGTGATCGCTGAGATCTTGATTGAAGACAGCAGAGGTGTATTTGGAGGGCAAGTTGGTCAGGATAATGTCTATGAGGGTGCCCATGTTTACGGATTTAGGGTTGTACCTGGTGGGTTCCTTGATGATTTGTGTGAGATTGAGGGCATCTAGCTTAGATTGTAGGACTGCCGGGGTGTTAAGCATATCCCAGTTTCGGTCACCTAACAGAACAAACTCTGAAGCTAGATGGGGGGCGATCAATTCACAAATGGTGTCCAGGGCACAGCTGGGAGCTGAGGGGGGTCGGTAAGCAGGCGGCAACAGTGAGAGACTTATTTCTCGAGAGTTTAATTTTAAAAATGAGAAGTTCGAACTGTTTGGGAATGGACCTGGAAAGTATGACAGAACTTTGCAGGCTATCTCTGCAGTACATTGCAACTCCTCCCCCTTTGGCAGTTCTATCTTGACGGAAAATGTTATAGTTGGGTATGGAAATCTATGGGTATCTGGGTATGGCTATCAAAACTGGTCGCAAAACTGGTCGCCTAGAGCGTTGGGGACAAAGAATAAAAGGAGCAGATTTCTGGGCGTGGTAGAATAGATTCAGGGCATAATGTGCAGACAGGGGTATGGTGGGGTGCGGGTACAGCGGAGGTAAGCCCGAGGCCTGTTGTCGTGCCATTCATCCGCCGCCATCACCTCATCTTTCAGCATAATGCACCGCCCCATATCACAAGGATCTGTACACAATTCCTGGAAGGTGAAAATGTCCCAGTTCTTCCATGGCCTGCATACTCACCAGACATGTCACCCATTGAGCATGTTTGGGATGCTCTGGATTGACGTGTACAATCGAGTGTTCCAGTTCCCACCAATATCTAGCAACTTCACACATCCATTTGAAGAGGAGTGGGACAACATTCCACAGGACACAATCAACAGCCTGATCAACTCTATGTGAAGGAGATGTGTCTCACTGCATGAGACAAATGGTGGTCACACCAGATACTGACTGGTTTTCTGATCCACGCCCCTACTTTTCTTCAAGGAATGTCCTTGCAACATCAGGCAAATGTTTTATTCAAACATTCTATAATCATCAGTACGACTAGAGAGTTTGAGTTATGAAAACATTTGCTGAGAAAGTTTAATTTTCACACAGAACCATTTTTGGTTTGCTGGACAGACTTAGATCCACACATACCAACCAATCCTGTATCTATTGACACTGTATAGTGTATTTTGGTGACATTGAGGTAAAACTATGTCCTCATTTCATCCATATCAACTGAGAATTTTTTTTTTTTAAAACACTATCACAGGAATACTTTTTCAGGAAACATTTTTATTCAAATGATGAGACCATCTTGAGAGGATAAAATAATGTGGTTTGTAACACAGAAACACTGTTTGCTTTAATACTTGGGAGAAAGAAATACATGATATGGTAAATATGCATTACAAAAGCAGGAAATTACAACAAAAACATACGTTAAATAGTAGCAATAAAAGGACACATTCAAATTGGTGTCCGACAGGCAGCAAGCTCCCCTAGCCACAAAACCTGTCACCGACGCAGGCTCTGAGAACACAGAGGGGGAAAATAGCCCAGTCTTTTCTTATATCCATCTAAGGCCGTGTCTAGACTTGACAGTTCACGCAGCTTTAGTATTCTGATCATGGAATTCCGAACGGGTCTAAACCAACATTTAAATGTGTCTACCACAGTGTGTCCGGATTCCCCTTTTTCCTGCGCTATATTCAAATGCCAGTCTGCATTCTACAAACGGTGGAATAGGCAGAATATGATAACAACACAACAACTGATGGCAATAGCTAACCTCTGTAGCTGGCCAGCGAGCAACACTAAAGGGATTGCAAAAGGGTTTGCATTACTCTAGCCAAAAAAAAAAGCTTTTCTAAATATTAGCTTGTTGGCTAGCATTTCCGAGGCCAGCAAACACGTTCCTCACACACTAACAATGTATGTTCTCCAACGTTATAATGAAAAAGGCGCCTCTCGATTTCAAAACAAGCTTTCTGGAGACTTATGGGAGGAGTGCTGATGACGTCGCCCACTGTATGCACTTTCGGTAGCCTGATTGTGTCCAGACTGAGGAGAAATCCGCACGCAACGCATCCCTGACCACCTTCTGAAGTGGTCAGCCAGAACTGAACACAATCAGACAACAAAGCGACTTTTGTGCGTCTAGACCCGTCTTTTCAATGCGACGTTCGTATTCTGATAGCAGAAGTCGCATGCAAGTGTCAAGTGTAGACACGACCTAAGAAAAATATGCTTTAACACGAAATAAAACTATCCTAAAATAAACAAAACATGTTTAAAAAGTCCCAAAAGTAAACTTTTAACATCTTTCAGGTGAAATCTCATGAACACGATCCAACTGACAACTGAACACTCTTTGACCTCTCAAGCCACTCAAAACAAAATGGAACTTGGCATCACAATGATTCGACTTTAAAAATGCCTTTTCTAGTTTATCAAAATCCTAGAAACTTATAACACATTATGCAAATACTGTTATGTAAAAAAAAAAAAAAAAAAAAAAAAAGTAAAANAAAAAAAAAAAAAAAAAAAAGTAAAACCAAATAACTCATTATTAAACAACATCTTCTTTGGTCAAGATTATTTGCTTTTCAAAGATATAAAACTTGATTATGTTGCTCTTCACACATAGGGGTTATTGATTTGATAGTCAGAATCTTGTGGTATTGTCAAACTGGGGTGTGTAATATAGTAGTAGCCTGCTCCCAGATCTGTKTGTACTGTATAGCCAACTCCTATGGTCATTGTCATGGGTGGCATGCTATACAGCACAAACAAATCCGATACCAGGCTAGAAATATAGTGGATACAAATATACATTTGTCCATCATACAACATTCATAAAAAACGGTATTCATGTGAATTGTGACCACAGGTGATATCAGCTTGATGAATGCATATTCAAAAAGCGAAATGCTTCACCATCCATCCACTATCACTGTCAATACACTTTGTTTGTACAATCTGGTGTGAGACAAACTCCTGTCAGTGTTGGGCTTAATTCCATTCCAATTCAGTAAATTCTGTAAGTTAACTGAAATGTCAAAATTCCCAAATTTCCGCATTGGAATTTCAGTTTACTCCCAGAACTGACTGAATTGAAATGGAACTAGCCCCAACCCTGGAATCTCCTGTGACATCATCCCAAGGATCTATCTGGAGGACCCATCAGTCCTCCCGTCTGATCCATCTGGAGGACCCATCAGTCCTCCCGTCTGATCCATCTGGAGGACCCACATTCCTTCATCTGAACTATCTCGGAGGACCCATCAGTCCTCCCATCTGATCCATCTGGAGGACCCATCAGTCCTCCCATCTGATCTATCTGGAGGACCCATCAGTCCTCCCGTCTGATCATCTGGAGACCCATCAGTCTCCCAGTCTGATCTATCTGGAGGACCCATCAGTCCTCCCATCTTATCTATTCTGGAGGACCCATCAGTCCTCCCATCTGATCTATCTGGAGGACCCATCAGTCCTCCCATCTATCTGAATCCCCCCATCTGAGGAAGTAGACAACTCTTTGGCATCTAATAGCACAGTGTCAACACTGTATTTAGCATCAATGATCTGCTGTACATAGAAGGCAAATGGAGAACACTCGTCTGAAAGACAGAGCACTAAAGCTTTCAACCAGATATAAAAACGTGTCTTGAAAATGTACAATAAGAATTGTATTCAACTCGATAATTCAACGAGAAATATACACACTTGATACGGCAGCAAAATGATTCAGAGGACACTTACAATACTGTACGGCTGTTATGTCACGTGTTCCTACTCTTTCTTTGGTTCTCTGTATCTACAATCATCTGCAAAGCCCTTTTCCACGTAATAAGGACATTTTAAAGCTTTTAAGGTCCGCTGCACTGGAAATGCCAGTTCAACGTTGAATTTTTAGTTACTTGATCTTACTCAAATAGAGACTGATGATATCTAATGCACTTAAATAGTAGAACTTTACCGAAAAGACTAATCTTTCAAAACTTAAAAGCTTTTCCAACCTTATAAAAAACAACTAATAATTCAAAAAGGAATTTTCACAAATCTTCAAACAAAATTCAGCCTAGTGGTTAGAGCGTTGGACTAGTAACCGAAAGGTTGCAAGATCGAATCCCAGAGCTGACAAGGTACAAAATCCGTTGTTCYGCCCCTGAACAAGGCAGTTAACCCACTGTTCCTAGGCCGTCATTGAAAATAAGAATTTGTTCTTAACTGACTTACCTAGTTAAATAAAGGTAAAATAAAATATTTTAAAAACTCCTGCAGGTAAGACGACATGGCTTTGAAATGTTTTTCAACCTCATTCCCTGAGTTAGGGAAAATAATACTGCACAATATACTCTTAAAATGAGGTAGTAGTATAATACAGTACTGCACAATATATTGTTAAAATGAGGTAGTACTGACAGTGTCAGAGTAACTGAGGTAGACAATCAGCAATGAGGGGGTCACCAACTAAACCCTCTGCTTCAATGGAAGAAAACAATCTACTTAATTATAGAAGTAAATGTATCATAAAGCAATATATTTTTTACATTCTTTTGAACATTCATTGTTGGGTGAGCTTTGGTTTAGGACAGACATTAAGGACTGGTTTCCCRGACAAAGATTAAGCTTAGTTTTGTAAAAAAAAAWTKGGGGAAAAAAACACTTCCAATGTCCAATCTTCACTGAATATGCTTTTCAGGATCCCATAACATCCCTTTCACCATTTCATGACAAAGCTTCATCTGTGTGGTGTTTCTTTCTTTGTTGTGCTAACAGGGGGGGGGGGGTTCTCTTCTACACTGTTCAACCAATCCTGTAAATGTGGAGGAGGAGTTAAGATGGAATGTTCGACTTGTTAACGTCGAAAAGCGGAAGCCTTCTCTTTCCAGTTCCCCTGAGAACCGGATGCATCCGGTTTCTACCGACCCCGCTTAGGTTGGTGTCTAAGAAATAATCCCTAAAACACAAAGACAAAAACCAGACAGACTGAAAATAAGAATGAAACAGGAAAACAACAACATTCATTACAAATATCTAACGAACGATCTAGCGAACACCCATTTCCTCCTTAAATCTTCAACTTCCTGATCCCTCTACTTCCTGATCCCTCTACTTCCTGATCCCTCTACGTAACAGTATGTTCCTTGCCCAAGGACTTATTTCAGGAGGCAAAGAAGCGAGAAAGGCGGGCTGCTTCAACTGAAAATAAGCCACATTCAGGTTGGGTAACCTATCACCAGGACGGGCCTG
>NW_019943608.1:38287-49535 GCF_002910315.2 Salvelinus sp. IW2-2015
GTGAGGGATGCTGAACGGTGTCATGACCAGGCTGGTGGAGACCATGGTGGTGACGGTAGAGACGTCTCGGTGGCGTCACCTCAGATTCCACTTTAAAACCAGGAAGAAGAATAAGCTTTTCTTCTTCTACCTTCTCTGGAGTTGGGCTGTCATCCAACGCCGACCCGAAGGACGGAGGCCGGGAGTTACGGCCTGAGGTGGCGGTGGACGGGTTGCTCATCTCATTGCTTATCTCTTCGTTGGAGTAGTGACCAGAGTCTCCTGTCTCCTGACTCCCGTCGCTGGTCTCAGTAGTCCCAGAGCTGTTTCCCTCACTAAAGCCCCCGGAGCTCTGTAAGCCCCCTAGTGGACCGAACAGGATATGCAGGCTGGAGGGCTGGAGGGGAGACGCGCCCTCCTTCTCCTCGTAACACAGAACGGTCTTCCCTGCCTCGTACAGACATGCTCTGTTCTCAGCCTAGAGATAAGGGAGAGGAGAGATATTTGTTAGTTTTGTCATTGTATAACAAATAACCAATAATCAATACTGTAAACTCCATGTTGAAGACTGGTATTGTAATAGCAGCAACATGATTGGTTCATGTCTGAAGACCTACCTGGCTTGTATTTCTATTGTCTCTCTCCGTCTTAAAAAACTGCCATCTCTTACTGCGGTTGATACCGCAGACTGGACCAGCTTCTGTAATCACCAGGTTTGTCCCACCCTGAAACAGAGAGAGAACCAGATTAGAAACAGATAAAGGGGTAGAGTACATTCAGAAAGTATTCAGACCCCTTTGACTTTTTCACACATTTTGTTACGATATACAGCCTTATTCTAAACTGGATTCAATAAATAAAAATCCTCAGCAATCTACACACAATACCACATAATGACCAAGCGAAAACAGATTTATTTATTTTTCTTTCAGATTTACATAAGTATTCAGACCCTTTGCTGTGAGACACGAAATTGAGGTCAGGTGCATCCTGTATCCATTGATCATCCTTGAGATGTTTCTACAACTTGATTGGAGTCCACCGGTGGTAAWTTCAATTGATTGGACATGATTTGGAAAGGCACACACCTGTCTATATAAGGTCCCACAATTGACAGTGCATGTCAGAGCAAAAAATAAAGCCATGAGGTTGAAGGAATTGTCCGTAGAGCTCCGAGACAGGATTGTGTCAATGCACAGATCTGGGGAAGGGTACCAAAAATATTTTGCAGCATTGAAGGTCCCCAAGAACACAGTACTCTCCATCATTCTTGAATGGAAGACTATATTACACAAAGTTGACATCAGAAACGCTCGCCCGATTGACGCCAAACACGTGGCTGTGAGAACGGTTGGACGTACATGCCAAATTCTCTAAATTACGTTGGAGGTTGCTTATAGGTAGAGAAATGAACATTCAATTCTCTGGAATAGCTCTGGTGGACATTCCTTGCCAGTCAGCATATGCCAATTGACGCTCCTCAAAACTTGAGACCAATGTGGGCACTGTTGGTTGTTGACAAAACTGTACATTTTAGATGCCTTTTTATTGTCCCCAGCACAAATGCACCATGTTAATAAGTCATGCTGTTTACATCAGCTTTCTTGATATGCCAACGGTCAGGTGAATGGATTTATCTTGCAATCGAGAAATGTCCATAACAGGAATGTAACAAAATGTGTGCAAACATTTTAGAGAAAAAAACCTTTTTGTGCATATGGTACATTTCTGGGATTTTTTATTTCGCTCATGAAACATGGGACCACACTTTAACTGTTGCAGTGTACTTTACTAACTATGCTATGCATCCCATGTCATTTTTCAGAATCATGGAAACTCTGATATTGCATGTCGGTGGTTTAGAGATTTACACTTTACTCTGACAAGAGACTGAAGTGCAACATTGTTATGGACACTGAGTGTTTTTGGATTGAACCTGTCATGATTGCTAATATTTAGTTCTGAGGAGTCTGTTTGTCCTCGTCCAGTACCAACCAGAGTGTTGCAGATACAGAGCTTTCGACTCCAACACTCGCTATGAGTTCGTTGGTTGCGTCTTCCATGTCGACCAACTGGCCAGTCCCTGGAGCATGGTTTGGTCGTTTCAGAAGGACCTCTACCAGCAGTAAGCAATCCTCTTATTCTCTTCTAGATATCCATGTTCACGTTTCCCAAAGAAAACAAGGATACAAAGATTCCTTCATGATGCTATACAGTTATGACAGGAGTCTATATTACACTTTATAGTGACATTCAAACAGTAATAGCTGCCTTCAGGTCTACCTCTGAGATGTACCGGCTGTACTCTGGCCTCACCCTTGAACTAATGCCCAATGTAATATATAGATAGAGCTCATTGAACACTCAGTCACCTCATATTCTGTTGTATATACTGGCTAATGAACACAGCGCGGAGAGGTCCTCGACCCTCGACCTTCTAGCCCCGAAGTCCACGTGCGCTCTCTGTACTCTGGCTCTGGTACTGTGCGCAAAAAGCCTTATAAACCCAGGCTCTTACACCTAACTGTGAAAACTTACATTACATTTACATTTGAACACTTGGTCACCTCATATTCTTGTTAATATACTGTTGTTGACTCACTTTTATTATAAACTGTATTTCAACATAGCTCATCCTAAAGTACCTCTACTGTCCATACCATTTTTTCAAATGATCTACTGTCCTTAAACACACACGTTTTCGTATCAGGCACACTGTTCACACTTATGATCTACTCTAGGGTGTCGGACTCATTTTTAAATATAAGGAGAAGCCGCACACTCTTAGGACGCTCATTGCAAAATTAATCTCCAACGTTTCGGACAGCCAACGTTCCTTACATCAGGGTAATGAAATGTTGGACTCATTCTTGACATTTTTTTTTTGTTTGTTTGTATTTTGATTTTCTGTATTTGTATTGTATTGCTAACATTCTCACAGCGCTTTGGACAGTAAACATAAGCATTATGCTTCTGTTAACCTGCTATAAACCTAGCTATAACACCTGCTATAAACCGATCACCGCTTAACCTGCTGTAACACTGCTGTAACACTGCTAGTAACACCTGCTATACACTCTGTATTAACACCTGCTATAACTTTGTGTACGCGACAATAAACTTTATTTTATTTATTGAGATGGGCCGAACCTAGTGACCCGTGTGCACACAATGTAACACTCACCAATCAAGCCAAACTGTACTATGATGACGGAACAAGATAACATTAAGCTTAAGAGACTCAAATGACCCTTTTCTGATTCATCAGCGCCAAGCCCACCCTCCTGAAGCGCTAGTGAGGGTGAGTCTGATTGAGGACGGTACAGCCCTGGTTTCCTGGAGAGAAAAACCAGGGAAGAACAACTTGGCCGTGAGCAACTACACATCCTGTACGCTCACAGAGGGCTGGCTGGCGGATACTGGCAGACACGCAGAGGAGGGTACGTGAACAGCTAGATACTGGCAAGACACTGCAGAGGGAGGGTGAGTGGAACAGCTAGATACTGGCAGACACTGCAAGATGGAGGGTGAGTGGATCAGCCAGACCATACGAATGAGGATCAGCCCAGTTGAGAGGAAGAGTGAGTGGACCTGCAAGGGGAGGTAGATCCCATAAATACTGCAGATGGCAGGGGAGTGGAACACCAGACAACTGCAGAGGGCGGTTGAGTGGATCAGCCCAGATTACTGCAGACGGAGGTGAGTGAGAACAGCTAGATACTGAGATACTAAGGGAAGGTGATGGTAACAGCCAGATACTGCAGAGGAGGATGGCCTTGAACAGCTAAGATATGAAGCATACTGCAGAGGGGTGGATGAATGCTATGTTATCTGGCTGTCTAACCCCCAGATACTTGCAGAGGGAGGTGAGGGGAACGAGCTTAATACAATGACAATACTGCAGAGGGGGGATGAGTGAGATGGTAGCAGCAGATATTAATAGAGGAATGTATAACACAGGTGGACATATTTTTACAATTCCTCTATATAATATTGTGTCAACCAGTCTCACTCATCCCCCCTCGTGCAGTATCCTGTCGTATTAGCTGTTCCACTCACCTCAGCCCTGTCTGATGACAGGCTTGGGCAGAAGTTCGAAGGCAGAGTGTTGTAGCTATGTTTGACGTCTTGAGTGCAATTAAAACATTTCTGAGTATGATCCAATGTGCATCCAAGATTTGGGTCTGGGGTTTTGGGTATGGCTGGTGTTATGATGCGTTCTCCTCCAGTCCGTTCTTAAAAAACTGTCTGCTGTCCTACGAAGTAACACATGCCCTGCTGGAGCCCTGAGAGCCTGGTAACGTACACTGGTGAAGATCTCTGCCTCCAACCAGGTGGGAGACGGGCCCTTCTCTATCACTGTGGAGCTGCCCTGGGGCCTGGTCTGACACAGAGGGAAGACCCGCAGCACTCGGCAGGGCTCTCCTCCTCAGACACACAGGTTTAGTTATGTCGTAGTGGTTTGTTGGACTGGTTTCGTAGTTTGTTGGACGAGAGTGGTGTAGTGACGGAATGGAGTGTGTTCTGTGGACTGGAAGGTTGTATAGTGTTGTTGGACTGAGAGAGTTAGTAGTGTTTGGATAGGTGTTGTAGTAGTGTTGGACTGGGAGGTGTATAGTTTGTTACTGAAGTTAGTGTGTGGACTGGAGATGTTAGTGGTTTGTTGGATGGAGTTTTAGTATTTTGTTGACTGGAGAGTGTTGTATTAGTGTGATGGTGTTAGTATAGGTGTTGACTGGAGAGTGTTGTAGTAGTGTTGTGCTGGGTGGTGTAGTAGTTGTTGCTGGGAGTTAGTAGTGTGTTGATGGTGTGTAGTTTTGCGATTGTAGATGGGCTGGAGATGTGTTTATGTGGACTGGGTAGTAAGTTTGTTGGACGGAGAGTCCTTCTGGTAGTAGTGTGTGATCATGGAGAGTGTTGTAAGTCGTTGAATGGACCTGGAGAGTATGTGATATGTTGTTGCTGGATGTTGAGTAGTTGTTGATGGAGGTGTAGTGTTGTTGGGACTGGAGACTGTGTGTAGTAGTGTTGTTGGACTGCTGGTGTGAGTGTTGTTGGACTGAGAGTGTTGTAGGTTGAGGATGATTTGTAGTTGACTGGAGTGTATAGTGTTGTTCTTACTGATTTGTAGTAGTAGTGTTGTTTGGACTGGAAGAGTGTTGCGAGAGTTTGTAGTGTGTTGTTGGACTGGAGAGTTGTTGTAGTTTGTTACTCGTTGAGTAGTGTTGTGACTGGAAGAGTTTTGTAGTAGTGGTGTTGGACTGAGAGAGTGTCTTGTAGTAGTGGTGTTGTGACTGGAGAGTGTTGTAGTAGTGTTGTGACTGGAGGTGTTAGTAGTGGTGTTGCTGAGAGTCTGTGGAGAGTGTTGTAATGTTTAGTGTTTGTTGGACTGGAAGTTTGTAGTAGTGTTGGGACTGGAGAGTGTTGTAGTAGTGTTGTGCACTGGAGAAGTGTTGTAGTAGTGTGTTGGACTGAGAGTGTTGTAGTAGTGTTGTGGATGGAAGAGTGTTGAGTAGTGTGTTGTGACCTGGAGAGTGTTGTAGTAGTGTGTGGACTGGAGAGTCGTTATAGTGTTTGTTGGACTGGAGATGTTGGTATAGTGTTGGGACTGGAGAGGTTTGTAGTGTGTTGTTGGAATGGAGAGGTTGTATAGTGTTGTTGGACTGGAGAGTGTTGTATGCGTGTTGTGACTGGGAGTGTTGTAGTGGTTGATGGACTGGAGAGTATTGTAGTGTTGTTGGACTGGGAAGGTAGGAGGTTTGTATAGTGGTCAGTGTAGGTTGTGGAGGGGCTATTCACGGTCCGTGCGATGTAAAGTTGTTGTTGTTTGTCAGTCGTTTGTTCAGAGACATAGGACCTGTCATGTTTGCGACTTGAACTAACTGCAGTTGAGACGAACATGACCTAAACAGAATATAGTCTATTACTTTACTGTTGTAGTGCTTCTAGTAGGCATTGTTGTAAATCAATCAAAATGTATTTTGTCACATGATTTATTGGTACGTAGACCTTACACAGTGTGAATGCTTATCTTACCAAGCCCTTGACCAAACAAAGTATGACTATATAGGTGTGTAGGCATTAGTATAAGAGGTTGTTACGGGTAAAAAGCCCCCCCATTGTGGAGCCTAAAAAAATTCAGGTTTAACGGTACGATCATGTGCTTAAGGTGACGTAAGATATAGCTATCAGGTGTACGGTACAGGTGAATGGGCTATACAGGAGTGTCGGACAGGTAGTGGAGGTTACAGGGTCGGTACGATAAGTGCTATACTGGGTTAGACAATCTGTGACTATATAGGTCGGTAAGATCTAGGAGCTTAACAGGGTGGAGGCTATACGGTGTGTACGTACAGAAGTCAATGTGAGAGTAGGCTACACATAAATGTGGACTATATCGTCGTGTACATAGGTCAATGGAGGCTACTATACAGGGGGTACGGTACTAGCAGTCAATGTGGAGCTATATACAGGGTACGGTACAGAGTCAGATGTGGGAGGCTATATTACAGGGTACCGTCAGAGTCAATGTGGAAGCCATTATACAGGGGTACCGGTACGAGTCAATTGGAGGCTAAATAAGGGGGTCCGTACAGGAGTCAATGTGGAGGCTACAACAGGGTGACGTACACGTAAGATCAATGTGTGAGCTATATCAGTGAGGGTACCGGCTACAGAAGTCAAATTGGAAGCTATATTACAGGGTACCGGTACAGAGTCACTGTGGAGACTATATACAGGGGGTACCGTACAGATCAATGTGGAGCTAATATCACAGTGTACCGGTACAGATCAATGTGGAGGCATAATTACAGGGCGGGTTACACCGGGGTTACAGAAAAAAGTCCACCAATGTGGGCTATAAAGGGGGATGTACACGGTACAGAGTCAATGTGGAGGCTATATACAGGGGTACGGTACAGAGTCCAAATGTGGAGGTATATAACAGGGGGTACCGGTACAGAGTCATGTTGAGGCTATATACAGGGTACCGGTCACAGAGTTCAATGTGGAGCTATATACAGGGTGGTACCGGTACAGAGTCAATCGTGGGACTATATACGGGGGTACGTACAGAAGTCAATGTGAGGTATTACAGGGGTCACTGGTACAGAGTCAATGTGGAGCTATATACAGGGGTACCGTACAGAGTCAATGTGAGGCTATATACAGGGGGTACCGGTACAGAGTCAATGTGGAAGCTATATACAGGGGGTACCGGTACAGAGTAAGTGGAGGCTATATACAGGGGGAACGGTGCAGAGTCAATTGAGCTATGTACAGGGGGTACTCGGTACAGAGGTCAATGTGGCGTCTAATCCAGGGGTAACCGGTACAGAGTCAATGTGGAGGCTATATATCAGGGGACCGGTACAGAGCAATGTGGAGGGCTATATACAAGGGGTACCGTACAAGTCAATTGGAGGCTATATACAGGGGGTACGCTACAAGGTCAATGTGGAGGCTATATACAGGGGGTACTGGTACAGAAGTCAATGTGGAGGCTAATATACAGAGGGGTACCGGTACAGAGTCATGTGGAGGCCCTATATACAGGTTGTAACATGTACACAGAGTCAATGTGGAGGCTATTATACAGGTGCACGGTACCGGGTACAGAATGTGCGTATAACGTCACAGAGTAGGCTATATACAAGAGGGTCGTACTGGTACAGATACAATGTGGAGTGCTATATACAGGGGTTACTACAGAGTCAATGTGGAGGTATATACAGGGGGTACGGTACAGAGTCAATGTGGAGGCTATAGATCAGTGTGGTACGTACAGAGGTCAATGTGGACGTGTCGGGTATTGAGGTATTCATGAGGTTAGTTGAGTAATATACTTAGGAATTAATATAGGTATCATGTAGAGAGTTATTAGGGTAATCATAGATTATATGAGGAATTAGTAGCTAATATTAAATGATTAGTAATATGTCATGAGGAAGAGTTATATTTGTAGCAGCAGGTAGAGTGTGGGTGACAGTGTGGTAGGTATTAACATTGAGTGAGGTACGCTACAGTCAATGTGGAGTATTAAATATTGAGGTAATGCAGTACAGGTACGTAGAGTCTATTGGCCGTATTATGAGATTACATATGTACATGAGGTAGAGTTTATTAAATGATTGACGTAATATGTAGTAGTAGATTAATTAAATATGATAAGTTATAGTACAGTAGTAAGTTATTAAATGATTTGAGGTAATATGTAACATGTAGGTAGAGTTATTAAATATTGAGGTAAGTATGATATGAGTATAATTGATAAAGTAATGTGGTAGTTTAAATGATTGATTTATACTGTACATGTAGTGTAGATTATTAAATGATTTGAGGTAATATAGTACATGTAGTGTAGAGTTATTATAATTACGAGAGTTATTAATATGTAAATACGGTAGAGTTATAATGATTTAGAGGTAATATGTACTGTAGGTAGAGTTATTAATATGATGAGAATATGTACAATGTAGTAGATATATAAATTGATTGTAAATTCATTGCTACGTGTTTGATTGAACGGTATCTTAGGTAGACCATACAATGATGACAGAATCATGACAGTAGGATAGTGGGTAAATGATCTCTGAAGCCTGTATGAGTATTGTTGGTACATCACTTTCAACTTATGGTAATATGCTAGTAGGGCCAGAGTATTTACACAATGATTTGCCATTAATACTTAGTAGAGTTCTTAATCTTTCTGGGTTATTGTCTGTATGTTTACTCTCGATTCTTACGGTTATTACATGTTTAGATTCTGTTTGCTCTTTGTCTGTGTAATATTCAAATTCTCTAATAATAACATGTGCTAGGTTTTACATTTTAACTGTCATGATATATAATCATATGATTTTCATATGACTGCTTCTGTATCTTCTCTAAACGTATATAGGTAATCTCCTATCTTCTGTTCTCTGGTCTTACTCTCTCCTGTTGTGTTCCATTCATCGTCATTCGCATAGAGATCACAATTATACACATTTTCTCTATTACTGTCTTCTTCTCCTTTTCTTCTGTTTCTTCTTCTCTGTCTTCTGTTTTTCTTTTCTTCTTCTTTCTTCTGTTTACTTCTTTCTTATGTTTCTTCTGTTTCTTCTTCTCCTTCTCTGTTTTCTTTTCGTTCTTCTTCTGTCTTCTTGTCTGTTTTCCTCTTTCTTCTTCTGTTTCTTCTGGTTTCTTTCCTCCTTCTCTGTTTCTTCTGTTTCTGTTTCTGTTTCTTTTCTCCTTTTCTTATTTCTTTTCTGTTTCTTCTGTTTCTTTCTTCTTTTCTTCTGTTTTCTTTCTCCTGCTTCTCTCTTTTCCTTCTTCATGTTTCTTCTTCTGTTCTTCTTCTTCTGTTTTCTCTTCTGTTTTCTTCTTCTCTTCTCTGTTTCTTCTGTTTCTTCTTCTGTTTCTTCTTCGTTTCTCTGTTTCTTCTTCTGTTTCTCTGTTTCTTCTTCTCCTTCTTCTGTTTTCTGTTGTTCTCTTGTTTCTCTTCGTTCTCTCTGTTTCTCTGTTTCTTTCTCTTTTCTCTGTTTCTTCTGTTCTTCTTCTGTTTTTTCTCTGTTTTCTCTGTTTCTTCTGTTCCTTCTTCTGTTCCTTCTCTTTTCTTCTGTCTTTTCTCTCTGTTCTTCTTCTGTTCTTCTGTTTTCTTCTTCTGTTCTTCTTCTGTTTTCTTCTGTCTTCTTCTTCTGTCTTCTTCTGTTTCTCTTCTCCTTCTTCTGTTTTCCTGTCTTCTTGTCTTCTTCTGTTTTCTTTCTTCTTCTGTTTTTCTTCGTTTCTTCTTTCTGTTCTTCTTCTGTTTCTTCTTCTGTTTCTTCTGTTTCGTTTCTTCTTCTGTTTCTTCTTTTCTTCTCTGTTTCTTCTGTTTCTCTTCTTTTTTCTGTTTCTTCTTCTGTTTCTTCTTCTGTTTCTTCTGTTCTCTTCTTCTGTTTCTTCTGTTTCTTCTCACTTCTTCTGTTTCTTCTCTTTCTTCTGTTCTTTCCTTCTTCTTACTTCTGTTTCTCTCCTTCTCTCTTCTGTTTTTTCTTTTCTTCTTCTGTTTCTTCTCTCCTTCTGTTTCTTCTGTTTCTCTTCTTCTTCTGTTTCTTCTGTTTCTCTTCTTCTCCTTCTTCTTCTGTTTCTTCTTTTCTTCTCTCAGACTATACTCCATTTACTCATTCTAATGCTCAGCCATTTTTGAAAGACTCGTCTTCAAAATAAGATTCTTTCATATTGTCCCTATTGTCCTTCTCTCTTTGCTCCAATAGGAAATCTTCCATTGTAAGATAATTGACTATGTGAATGGTGAGGAACCCTGGTCCACATACTGAGTTTGGCCCTGGCCAATGAACACCGGCTGAAGACATAGAGCCGACTGATGCCCATGATGGCCACAACCTTCATTGATGCGAGGTGAGACATGACTCCACAGACACAGGCCATGTGTGAGACCTGTATTTATGTCATATAACTGTGCTTTCTTCTTTTTTTTTGTTTTCTTCGGAAAGTATTACAGACCCTTTAACTTTTTCAACATTTTGTAGTTACAGCGTTATTCTAAAATTGATTACATTTCATCATCCTTCAATCAACCTACACACAATTACCCCATAATGACAAAGAAAAAAGTGTTTTTTAGAATTTTTGCAAATGTATTAATCGGTTCAAGTCCGGCTCTGGCTGTGTCATCACGGACATTCAGAGACTTGCCCCGAAGCCACTCCTGCGTGTCTTGGCTGTGTGCTCTGAGGTGGTTGTCCCTGTTGGAAGGTGAACCTTCGTCCCAGTCTGAGGTCCTGAGCGCTCTGGAGCAGGTTTTCATAAGGATCCCTGTAGCTTTGTTCCTGTATCTTTCTCTCATCATCCTGATTCAGTTCCCAGTCCCTCCGCTGAAAAAATCCCCACGCATGATGCTTGTCAACACCACGATTCACCGTAGGGATGGTGCTAGCGTTCCTCAGCATGTGACGCTTGGCATTCAGGCCAAAGGTTATTTTGGTTTCAATTTTGGTCTGAGCAGCTTTAGGTGCCTTTTGGCAAACTCCAACCGGCCTGTCATGTGCCTTTACTGAGGAGTGGTTCATTGGCCACTCTACCATAAAGACCTCGCTTAGTGGGGCTGCAGGAGATGGGAGAACCTTCCAGAAGACAACCATCCTCACAGATGACTCTAGAGCGGCGTCAGAGTGACCATTGGGTTCTGGCACCTCCCTGCCAAGGCCCTTCTCCCCGATTTCTCAGTTTGGCTGGCGGCCAGCTCTACAGAAGAGTACACTTGGTGGTTCTAAACTTCTCATTC
>NW_019943608.1:49560-66083 GCF_002910315.2 Salvelinus sp. IW2-2015
ATTTGAGGTCGTAGGATGTTATGATGGTATGGGCAGAATTTAATGTAGAAGAGGTAGTTAGTAAGTGGTGGTATGGGCTAAGCTGTAAAGTAGTATGTCAATTCAATTGTTGCATCCAGGATGGTTTATTCTGTCCTCTATTCGTTCGCGTCTCTTAGAACTGGTATTTGCCTCTTCTATCTCTATGCGGGTTCTTCGTTTCTCTCTCTTTATTTACGGTGTTCTATTAGCGGTGTCCCGCTCAGGTTTGTGTTCTTGTAGGCATCTCCGCTCTTAACGCGGGTAGTGTCCTAGGTGTTTTTTTCCCGGTCTTCGCTAGGCCCTTGTTCTCAGGCGCCGTTTCTTAGAGGCTTTTAGGTCCGTTCGCCTCCTTTCCCTACATCTTAGTGCATCTCCTTTCTCCTGTCTTCTTCCTTCCCCTCTTATGCACTGTCGTTCCTTCTTCCCCAGGCTTCTCGTACCCCCTGCCGCCTTGTCTCTCTCTTCATCGATTCCGTTCTCTACGCTCTCGTCGTCCACTCTCAGTTGCCTGTCTCCATGAATGGAGAACATAATGGAGAGAGTGGGCGAGATATTAAGCATGATGAAGTCTACACTTCACTTGTTGGTCCTTGTGTAACGTATGGGTGATAGTGTTAAGGGGTTTGGTGATAACCCGGAGTGTTAGGAGGTTGATAATCGGAAGGTTTGGTATTCCGCACTGTGGCCTCTTCTCCGATTTAGGACACGCAAATGTAATAGATAGCCATTAGGGAGGGTTAAGGCTAGAAGGCGGCCCGCGGTGCGTTCGGTTAACTGTAGATGTTCTGTACCTGGGATATCCCTGTTACTCGGTGAGGACGTGTGTTTCTAGGGTGATTTGCGTTATAGTGGGTTTGGATTAAGCATACCTGCACCAGGCATCCCCCGCTTATAGTGGGGCGACTGGCGGTACATGGTAATGAAGATGGAGAACAGCCGTATGGTGCTCGAGGGGCTGGTTATCTGAGAGGGTTACTTGATGGGATATTGAGTGCAGAGTGTCCTTCAGTCGTATCTCTGCTATTAAGCTAAGACGAAGTGGGTGCAGCCCTTGCTACGATCTGTTCTCAGCAGGAGTGATAATTCGGAAACTCCACAGCCTCGATGGACTCTGCCTTTCCCATTGTCACTTAGTGCCTCTACCACTCTGTCTCACCTCACACATGGCGACGAGTTACGCAGGTGGCTCTCAGGACGGTCTACAGAGGCGCGAACGTCGCCTGGAGAGCGCGTCCCAGTCACTTAGCAACAGCACCTCCCAGCGTTAATATCCTCAGCCTACTCTCAGGCGTATGGCGCTATGACTCAGACTGAGAGTATCAACGAGCGAGAGCTCTTATAAGGCTATTTTTGCCAGTGTCCACACCGTGCGGTTAAGGGTTGGTGCCAGCCGATTTAAGGGGATTGGGGATCTGTCTCAATCACTCTCTCAGAGAAGGCTGTCCTCACAACCCCCTCTTCCAGGCTGTCTCTCACTCGTCTCAAGGAAGCCACCTGTACGAGACTCATAAGCAGCGGACAGCGGGTACACACCAAAGCCGTGGCAAGACCAGCTCGTTTTCCCTTCAACACGGAGCGACGAGGAAACACGGACCCTCGATACGCATTCAGCCTCATCCCCTACACGCGCGACTAGAGGCTCATCTCGCCTCTTGTACACCCTCTCACTCCTCCCTCTTCACCTATCAGTGGACCAGGCGTAACTAGAACTCACGAGTACGCGTTAGAGCCTTTCTCATGTGCTGACGAAGCTCCCCATGTTTAACGTGGAACCCTCTTTGAGCTGAGCCAACTCCACCTACTACCGGGTTCCACCTTGTATGTGCCAATGTAATTATCTGAGGGAGTGCTTCCTCCCATCATGCCACCTCGCTTCTACCGATAAACACCATGCCCTTTCTAGTGGTGAACTGCAAGCGAGCATAGCGGGAGGAACACTATTCACTTCCACGCCGTAAGGGCACAAGCTACCAATCTCCACAGATAATCTGAAGCGTGCGTAAGGCCTACCCGGCGTCAGGAGCGAACGCCATTTGGTCCTGGTTCGACCTTCCTCTAAGTACCGTAAAGCGACCCTTACTCTCTCCCGCCTCCCACCGAATGTGGCTCAGTTTTGGCTGGGCGGGCCGTAGCATCTAAGAAGATGTCACTTGGTGTGTCTAGAACTTCTTCATTCAAGAATGCATGGAGAACTGTGTTCTTGGGGACCGTCAATGCTGCAAAATATTTTTGTACCCTTCCCCAGATCTGTGCATTGACACAATCCATGTCTCGGAGCTCTACGAGACAATTCCTTCAACCTCATGGCTTTATTTTTTGCTCTGACATGCACTGTCAATTGTGGGACCTATATAGACAGGTGTGTGCCTTTCCAAAATCATGTCCAATCAATTGAATTACCACCGGTGGACTCCAATCAAGTTGTAGAACATCTCAAGGATATGATTACAATGAAAGGGATCACAGATGCAACCTAGACCTACCAATTTCTATCAACAGACGCTTCCTCATCCAGAGAGCGCACTCAAATGCTCTACGCTCAGACATATAACTTAATTGTCTGAAAGAAAAGAATAAATAGAATCTGTTTTACCTCTTGCGTCATTATGTGCGAAATGGGTATTTGTGTGTGCAAATTGCCTGAGAGATTTTATTTACATTCGCAATCCACGTTCTGTAACGACATAAGCAAGCTGTAAATACGTTACGACAAAATAGTGCTTGAAAAGTCAAAGGAGTGAAGGTCCTGCATACTTTCATCTCCGAATCGAATACTCTACCCCATTTGTCATGCTTTCCCTGAATCCTGTTCCCTCTAAACTCTGTGTAACCTCAGGACCTGCTTCTCCCTCAACAGCCCGTCTAACACGGTAGCTCTCCTTCACCACCTACTGCTACTCTCTCTCCCTCCACACCCTCCTCACCTCTCTACCCTTGCAACACGCCTCAAATCACGTCCTCTCCCTCGACAAACCCCCTCTAATCACCTCACACCCTCTCACTCTAACCCCTCACAACCCTACTATGAAAGGGGCGAGTCAGCATGCTGCCGTGCGACAAACACTGTTCGATTGACCAGAAGAGAGCTGGCTCCTAGTCGGTGCTGCCTGTGCAAGTCATAACCGAACGAGCTATATAGAGTTGGCAGTGTCATTCTCAAGTTACGTGCACGAGAGATCAAGATAGCTGCAGATCTAAGTAGACAACAGGTAAGCCGTGAATCACGGAATCGAGTTGGTGATATTCGCCAAATAATCTCGCTATTTGCTAAGCTATTTATGACCACTAAAGACTCTTCACAGTTGCTATCCTATATGAGTGGAGTGGGTAAATAAAGACATTATTTTCGACTGATTTGGTTCTATCAAAATTGAAACCAAAATTGAACTCTTTGGCCTGAATGCCAAGCGTCGCATCTGGAGGAAACCTAACACCATCTCTACGGTGAAGCATGGTGGTGGCAGCATCATGCTGTGGGGATGTTTTTCAGTGGCAGGGACTGGGAGACTAATCAGGATTGAGAGAAAGATGAATGGGAAAAAAGTACAAATCAAATCAAGTTTATTTTATATAGGCCTTCGTACATCAGCTAATATCTCGAAGTGCTGTACAGAAACCCAGCCTAAAACCCCAAACAGCAAGCAATGCAGGCGTAGAAGCACGTACAGAGAGATCCTTGATGAAAACCTGCTGCAGAGCGCTCAGGACCTCAGACTGGGGCGAAGGTTCACCTTCCAACAGGACAACAACCCGAAGCACACAGCCAAGACAACGCAGGAGTGGCTTCGGGACAAGTCTCTGAATGTCCGTGAGTGACACAGCCAGAACCCGGACTTGAACCCGATTTAATACATTTGCAAAAAACTCTAAAAAAATGTTTTTTTCTTTGTCATTATGGGGTATTGTGTGTAGGTTGATGAGGTTGAGAAAATGTAATCAATTTTAGAATAACGCTGTAACCTAACAAAATGTTGAAAAAGTCAAAGGGTCTGAATACTTTCCGAAGGCAAGGTATATGACATAAATACAGTCTCATACATAGACACTCACAGCCTGTGTCTGTGGAGTCATGTCTCACCTCGGCATCAATGAAGTGTGGTGCCATCATGGGCATCAGGGCCTCTATGTTCTCAGCCTGGTGTTCATTGGCCAGGGCCAAACCAGTATGTGGACCATGGGTTCCCTCACCATTCACTACGTCAATTATCTTACAAATGGAAGATTTCCTATTGGAGCAAAGAGTAGAAGTTAAGGGAACAATATGAAAGAACATATTTGAAGAGAGGTCTTTCAAAAATGGCTGATGCATTAGAATGAGTAAATGGAGTATAGTCTGAGAAGAAGAAGAAGAAGAAACAGAAGAAGAAGGAGAAGAAACAGAAGAAGAAACAGAAGAAGGACGAGAAGAAACAGAAGAAGAAACAGAAGAAGGACGAGAAGAAACAGAAGAAGGAGAAGAAGAAGAAGAAACAGAAGAAGAAACAGAAGAAGGAGAAGAAGAAACAAAAGAAGAAACAGAAGAAGGAGGAGAAGAAGAAACAGAAGAAGAAGAAACAGAAGAAGGAGAAGAAGAAACAAAAGAAGAAACAGAAGAAGGAGGAGAAGAAGAAACAAAAGAAGGAGGAGAAGAAGAAACAGAAGAAGGAGAAGAAGAAGAAACAGAAGAAGAACAAGAACAGAAGAAGAAGAACAGAAGAACAGAAGAAGAAACGAAGAAAAAACAGAAGAAGAACAGAGAAACAGAGAAGAAACCAGAGGAGAAGAAACAGAAGAAGAAACAGAAGAAACAGAGAAGAGAAAGAAGAGAGAAGAAAAGAAGAACGAAGACAGAACAGAGAGAGAAGAGAACAGAAGAGAAACAGAAGAACAAAGAAAACAGAAGAAGAGAGACAGAAGAAAACAAGAAGAAACAGAAGAAGAAACAGAGAAACAGAGAAGAAACAGAAGAAACAGAAGAAACAGAAGAAAGAAGAAGCGAGAAGAAGAAAACAGAAGAGCCAGAAGAAGAACGAGAAGAAGAAACGAAGAAAAGAAGAAAACATGAAGAAGGAGAAGAAGAAACAGAAAGACAAACAGAAGAAACGTAAGAAAGGAGAAAAGAAACAGAAGAAACAGAAGAATAATAACAAGAAAAGGAGACAGAAGAAACAGAGAAAGAAACAGAGAACAGAGAAGGAGAAAGAAACGCGAGAAGAAACGGAACGAAGAAGAAACAGAAGGAAACAGAAGAAAAAGGAGAAGAAAGAGAACAAAAGAAACAGAAGAAGAGAAGAAAAGAGAACAGGAAGAAAGAAACAAGAAAAGAAGAAACAGAAGAAACAGAAGAAGAAATAGAATGAAACAGAGAGAAGAAGAAGAAGAAACAGAAAAAACAGAAGAAAACAGAAAGAAAGAAAGAAATCAGATAGAACAGAAGAACGAGAAGAAGAAACAGAAGAAGAAACAGAAAAGGAGACAGAAGAAGGAGTAGATAGGAGAATAATAGAAAGAAGAAACGAGAAAGTATAAATAATAATAAAACATGAAGAAACAGAAGATTAAGAAATATAACAGAAGAAGAGAGGAAGAAAAGAAGAAACAGAAGCAGCGAGAAGAAAAACAGAAGAAAAGGAGAAGAAGGAGAAGCATATTATTAGATGGATATATGTTGTAATACATACCTGGATCTGCCTTTGCTGTGAAGGATGATGGTACACATCACTCATACAGGCCAGAGCGATGCAAGACCCCCACGAGTGATCCTGTCATGGATTTCTTTCTGTGTGGTACAGGTCGTCCAAGAACACGGAAGACATGAGTTATCACATCAATTTAATAACTCTACCTACATGTACATATTACCATCAAATCATTTAATAACTCTACCTACATGTACATATTACCTCAAATCATTTAATAACTCTACCTCATGTACATATTACTCAAATCATTTAATAACTCTACCTACATGTACATATTACCTCAAATCATTTAATAACTCTACTACATGTACATTTACCTCAAATCATTTAAAAAACTCTACCTACATTACATATTACCTCAAATAATTTAATAACTCTACCTACAAGTACATATTACCTCAAACATTTAATAACTCTACCTACATGTTACATATACCTCAAATCATTTAATAACTCTACCTACATGTACTATAACCTCAAATCATTTAATAACTCTACCTACTTACATATTACCTCAATCATTTAATAACTCTACCTACATGTACATATTAACTCATAAATTAATAACTCTACCTACTGTACATATTACCTCAAATCATTTAATAACTCTACCTACATGTATATACCTAATAATTTAATACTCTACCTACATGTACATATACCTCAAATCATTTAATAACTCTACCTACATGTACATATTACCTCAAATAATTTAATAACTCTACCTACATGTACATATTACCTCAATCATTTAATAACTCTACCTACATGTACATTTACCTCAAATCATTTAATAAACTCTACCTACATGTACATATTACCTCAATCATTTAATAACTCTACCTACATGTACATATTACTCATATAATTTAATAACTCTTACCTACATGTACTATTACTCAATCATTAATAACTCTACCACATGTACATATACCTCAATTACCTCGACACGGTCCCCCGACATTGACTCTGTACCGGTACCCCCTGTATATACCTCCACATTGACTCTGTACCGGTACCCCCTGTATATACCTCCACATTACTCGTATCCCCTGTATATAGCCTCCACATTGTCTCTGTACCGTACCCTTGTATATAGCCTCCACATGACTCTGTACCGGTCCCCTGTAATAGCCTCCACATTGACTCTGTACGTACCCCTGTATATAGCCTCCACATTGACTCTGTACCGGTACCCCCTGTATATAGACTCCACATTGACTCTGTACCATACCCCCTGTATATAGCCTCCACATTGACTCTTGTAGGTACCCCCTGTATATAGCCTCCACATTGACTCTGTACCGGTACCCCCTGTATATAGCCTCCACATTGTCTCTGTACCGTCCCCTGTATATAGCCTCCACATTGACTCTGTACCGGTACCCCTGTTATTAGCCTCCACATTGACTCTGTACCGGTACCCCTGTAATAGACTCACATTGACTCTGACCATACCCCTGTATATAGCCTCCACATTGACTCTGTACCGGTACCCCTGTATATAGCCTCCACATTGACTCTGTACGGTACCCCCTGTATATAGCCTCACATTGACTCTGTACCGGTACCCCTGTATATAGACTCCACATTGACTCTGTACCAGTACCCCCCGTGTATATACCTCACATTGACTTCTGTACCGTACCCCCGTATATAGTCTCCACATTGACTCTGTACCGGTACCCCCTGTATATAGCTTCCACATTGACTCTGTACGGTACCCTGATATAGCCTCACATGACTCTGTACCGGTACCCCTGTATTTAGCCTCCACATTGACTCTGTACCGTACCCCTGTATATAGCCTCCACATTGACTCTGTACCGGTACCCCTGTATATAGTCTCCACATTGACTCTGTACGGTACCCCCTGTTATATCTCCACATTGATCGTACCGGTACACCTGTATAACTCCACATTGACTCTGTACCGGTACCCCCTGTATATAGCTCCACATTGACTCTGTACCGGTACCCCCTGTATATACTTCAATTGACTCTGTACCGGTACCCCCTGTATATAGCTCAACATTGACTCTTTACCGGTACCCCCTGTATTTAGCCTCCACATTGACTCTGTACCGGTACCCCTGTATATAGCCTCCACATTGACCTGTACCGTACCCCTGTAATATGTCTCCACATTGACTCTGACCGTACCCCCTGTATATAGCTTCCACATTGACTCTGTACCGGTACCCCTGTATATAGCCTCCACATTGACTCTGTACCGGTACCCCCTGTATATAGCCTCCATCTGACCTGTAACGGTACCCCTGTATTTAGCCTCCACATTGACTCTGTACCGGTACCCCCTGTATATAGCTTCCACATGACTCTGTACCGGTACCCCTGTATATAGCCTCCACATTGACTCTGTACCGTAATACCCTGTTATAGCCTCCACATTGACTCTGTACCGGACCCCTGTATATAGCCTCCACATTGACTCTGTACCGTAACACCCTGTTATAAGCCTCACATTGACTCTGTACCGTAACACCCTGTATATAGCCTCCACATGACTCTGTACCGTACACCCTGTATATAGCCTCCACATTGACTCTGTACCGTAAACCCTGTATATAGCCTCCACATGACTCTGTACCGTAACACCCTGTATATAGCCTCACATTGACTCTGTACCGTAACACCCTGTATATAGCCTCCACATTACCTTTGTTTGTCAAGGGCTTGTAAGTAAGCATTTCACTGTATAGGTCTACGTCACCAATCAAATCATGTGACAAATACAATTTGATTTGATTTAAACAATGCCTACTAGAAGCACTACAACCAGGTAAAGTAATAGACTATATTCTGTTTAGGTCATGTTTCTCCAACTGCAGTATGTTCAAAGTCCAAGACATGACAGGTCCTATGTCTCTGCTACTGCTGCCAACTCAACAATACATGCACATCACTCAACCACCACTACACTACTAACTACAATACTCTCCAGTCCAACAACACTACAATACTCTCCAGTCATCAACACTACAACACTCTCCAGTCCAACAACACACTACAACACTCTCCAGTCCAACAACACTACTACAACACTCTCCAGTACACACACAATCATCAACAACACTACTACAACATCTCCAGTCCAACAACACTACTACAACACTCTCCAGTCCAACAACACTACTACAACACTCTCCAGCCAACAACACTACTACAACACTCTCCATCCAACAACACTACTACAACACTCTCCAGTCCAACAACACTACTACAACACTCTCCAGTCCAACAACACTACTACAACACTCTCCAGTCCAACAACACTACTACAACACTCTCCAGTCCAACACACTACTACAACACTCTCCAGTCCAACAACACTCACTACAACACTCTCCAGTCCAACAACACTACTACAACACTCTCCAGTCAACAACACTACTACAACACTCTCCAGTCCAACAACACTACTACAAACACTCTCCAGTCCAACAACACTACTACAACACTCTCCAGTCCAACAACACTACTACAACACTCTCCAGTCCAACAACACTACTACAACACTCTCCAGTCCAACAACACTACTACAACACTCTCCAGTCCAACAACACTCTCCCAGTCCAACAACACTACTACAACACTCTCCAGTCCAACAACACTACTACAACAACTCTCCAGTCCAACAACACTACTACAAACTCTCCAGTCCAACAACACTACAACACTCTCCAGTCCAACAACACTACTACAACACTCTCCAGTCCAACAACACTACTACAACACTCTCCAGTCAACAACACTACTACAACACTCTCAGTCCAACAACACTACTACAACACTCTCCAGTCCAACAACACTACTACAACCACTCTCCAGTCCACAACACTACTACAACACTCTCCAGTCCAACAACACTACTACAACACTCTCCAGTCCAACAACACTACTACAACACTCTCCAGTCCAACAACACTACTACAACACCTCTCCAGTCCAACAAACCTACTACAACACTCTCCAGTCAACAACACTACTACAACACTCTCCAGTCCAACAACACTACTACAACACTCTCCAGTCCAACAACACTACTACAACACTCTCCAGTCCAACAACACTACTACAACACTCTCCAGTCCAACAACACTACTACAACACTTCCAGTCCAACAACACTACTACAACACTCTCCAGTCCAACAACACTACTACAACACTCTCCAGTCCAACAACACTACGACAACACTCTCCAGTCCAACAACACTACGACATAACTAACCTGTGGTGTCTGAGGAGGAGGAGCCGCTGCCCGAGTGCCTGGGGCTCTTCCTCTGTGTCTAGAGCCAGGCCCCAGGGCCAGCTCCACAGTGTAGAGAAGGGCCCGTCTCCCACCTGGTTGGAGGCAGAGATCTTCACCAGGTAGACGTTACCAGGCTCCAGGCGCTCCAGCAGGCCATGTGTTACTTCCTGTAGGGACAGCAGACAGTTTTTAGAGCGGACTGGAGGAGAACGCATCATAACACAGCCATTCCAAAACCCCAGACCCAAATCTTGGATGCACATTGGTCAGATACTCAGAAATGTTTAATCTGCACTCAACGGACTCAAACAGTAGCTACAACACTCTGCTCTCAAAGCTTCTGCCCAAGCCTGTCTCCAGACAGGGTGAGGTGAGTGAACAGCTAGATACTGACAGATACTGCAGAGGGGGGATGAGTGAGATGGTTAGACACCAGATATTATAGAGGAATTGTAACAAAATGTCCACCTGTGTTTACAATTCCTCTATAATATCTGGCTGTCTAACCATCTCACTCATCCCCCCTCTGCAGTATCTGTCAGTATCTAGCTGTTCCACTCACCCTCCCTCTGCAGTATCTGGCGGTTAGACAGCCAGATAAACATAGCATTCATCCCCCCTCTGCAGTATCTTCCAGTATCTAGCTGTTCAACGCCTCCCTCTGCAGTATCTGGCTGTTCCACTCACCTTCCCTGTAGTATCTTCCAGTATCTAGCTGTTCCACTCACCCTCCCTCTGCAGTATCTGGCTGATCCACTCACCCGCCCTCTGCAGTTGTCTGGCTGTTCCACTCACCCTCCCTCTGCAGTATCTGGCTGATCCACTCACCCTCCCCTTGCAGTGTCTGGCTGATCCACTCATCCTCCCTCTGTAGTGTCTGGCTGATCCACTCACCCTCCCTCTTGCAGTGTCTGCCAGTATCTAGCTGTTCCACTCACCCTCCCTCTGCAGTGTCTGCCAGTATCTAGCTGTTCCACTCACCCTCCCTCTGCAGTGTCTGCCAGTATCCGGCCAGCCAKGCCCTCTGTGAGGCGTACAGGATGGTGTAGTGCGTCACGGCCAGGTTGTTCTCCGCTGGTTCTCTCCAGGAAACCAGGGCTGTRCCGTCCTCAATMAGACTCACCCTCACACCTTCAGGAGGGTGGCTGGGCGCTGATGAACAGAAAAGGGTCATTTGAGTCTCTTAAGCTTAAATGTATCTTGTTCCGTCATCTAGTACAGTTGGCTTTGATTGGTGAGTGTTATTGTGTGCACACGGGTCACTGGTTCTCGGCCCATCTCAAATAAAATAAAATAAAAGTTTATTGTCGCGTACACAAAGTTATAGCAGGTGTTATAGCAGGTGTTATAGCAGGTGTTATAGCAGGTGTTACAGCAGGTGTTACAGCAGGTGTTATAGCAGGTGTTATAGCAGGTGTTATAGCAGGTGTTATAGCAGGTGTTATAGCAGGTGAAGCATAATGCTTATGTTACTAGCTCCAACAGCGCCTGTGAGAATGTCTAGCAAATACAATACAAATACAGAAATAATCAAAATACAAACAAAAAAAAATTCAGAATGAGTCCAACATTCATCTACCCTGATGAAGACAGCTTGGCTGTCGAAACGTTGGATATWATWTTTTTTGCATCTGAGCTCCTAGAGTGTGCGGCTCTCCTTTATATTTTAAGAATGAGTCCGACAACCTAGAGTAGATATATCAGTGTGAACAGTGTCTGAATACAAAAACGTGCTGTGTTTAGACAGTAGATCATTTGGAAGAAAATGGTATGGACAGTAGTAGGTAYWTTAGGATGAGCTATGTTGAGAATACAGTTTATACATAAACAGTGAGTCAACAACAGTATATACACAGAATATGAGGTGACCAGTGTTCAATGTAAATGTAATGTAAAGTTTTCACAGTAGTGTAACGAGCCTGGGTTTATAAGGCTTTTGCGGCACAGTACCAGGCCAGAGTACCAGGAGCGCACTGGACTTCGGGCTAGAAGGTCGAGGGTTCGAGACCTGCTCCCTGCCTGTTTCATTACAGTATATACACAGAATATGAGGTGACCAGTGTTCAATGACTCTATCTATATTACATGGGGCATTAGTCTCAAGGTGCAGGCCAGAGTACCAGCCGGGTACATCTCAGAGTAGACTGGGGAAGGAAGCTATACTGTTGATGTCACTTAAAGTTAAATAGACTCCTTCATAATGTATAGATCATGAAGGAATCTTTATCCTTGTTTTCTTTGGGAAACGTGACATGATAGTCAGAAGAGAATAAGAGGATTGCTTACCTGCTGGTAGAGTCCTCTGAAAGACAACCATGCTCCAGGGACTGGCCAGTTGGTCGACATGGAGACGCACCACGAACTCATAGCGAGTGTTGGAGTCCAAGCTCTGTATCTGCACACTCTGGTTGGTACTGACGAGGACAAACAGACATCCCAGAATAAATATTAGCAATCAYGACAGGTTCAATCAAAAACACTCAGTGTCCATAACAATGTTGCACTTCAGTCTCYTGTCAGAAGTAAAGTGTAAATCTAAATCACCACATGCAATATCAATTTCCATGATCTGAAAAATGACAATGGGATGGGACAATAGCATAGTAGTAAAGTACACTGCAACATGTAAAGTGTTGGTCCCATGTTTCATGAGCTGAAATAAAAAATCCCAGAAATGTACCATATGCACAAAAAGCTTTTTTCTCTAAAATGTTGTGCACACATTTGTTTACATTCCTGTTACTGAGCATTTCTCATTTGCCAAGATAATCCATTCACCTGACCGGTGTGGCATATCAAGAAGCTGATTAAACAGCATGATTATTACACAGGTGCACCTTGTGCTGGGGACAATAAAAGGCCACTCTAAAATGTACAGTTTTGTCACACAACACAGTGCCACATTTGTCTCAAGTTTTGAGGGAGCGTGCAATTGGCATACTGACTGCAGGAATGTCCACCAGAGCTATTGCCAGAGAATTGAATGTTCATTTCTCTACCATAAGCCACCTCCAACGTAATTTTAGAGAATTTGGCAGTACGTCCAACCGGTCTCACAGCCACGTGTTTGGCGTCAAGTGGGCGAGCGGTTTGCTGATGTCAACTTTGTGAATAGAGTTCCCCGTGGTGGCGGTGGGGTTATGGCATGGGCAGGAATAAGCTACAGAAAACAAACACAATTTAATTTTATCAATGGCAATTTTAATGCACAAAAAYTACCGTGACGAGATCCTGTGCCCTCATTTATTTTAAGGTTTCTGTGACCAACAGATGCATATCTGTATTCCCAGTCATGTGAAATCCATAGATTAGGGCCTAATGAATTTATTTCAATGGACCGATTTCCTCATGTGAACTGTAACTCGGTAAAATCAATTAAATTGTTGCATTTATATTTTTGTTCAGTATAATAATCTTAGTATTAAAATAGTAGTAAAGTATTCTTCTTCTTCTTCAACCGACCCCAGGATACAGGTATAAACATCCTAAGTATCTTGTAGAAAGAGGAGGAAGGGAACCGTTACTAAGGTACATTTTGGTAGACAGAAGGTGCTCTTTGGTAAAAGGGGTAAATTGGTCATCAAAAAGAAAAGAGGACCAAGGCACTCCTCATATAATTAATTATTATAATTATTAATTATTATATTTATTAATTAGTATAATTATTATTTATTATAATTATTAATTAATTATTAATTATTATAATAATTCATTACTATATTTATTAATTAGTATATTTATTAATTAGTATAATTATTACTTAATTATTAATAATTATTATAATTATTAAATATGATTTATTAATTATTAATTGGTCCTCTTTTCTTTTTGATGATCCTAAGTATCTTCTTGAACTCGAGCGGTTCTGTTGCAGAACACTGGTCATGAACTCACGTCTGTATGTAGCGTACGGCTGATGCGTTCATCAGGCCCACAGGTGTACAGCGCGCTGTGTAGCTGACAACGTTCCTAGAGGCGAAGGCGGGACGGCTCCACCGCAGGTACACCGCTGACGAGCTGTTAGCCACCGCACTCACGTGGTCCGGGGCTGGAGGGGAGGCCACCGGGTGATCTCGTACAGCTACAAGACACACCCACACACAGATGAAAATAACRTTTCCTGTAGAAAATGCGTACGATTGCTTCAGCTGTCGAGAAATATTTTTATGGTAGTGGGAGGTGTGTTAGAGGCCCATGTAGAATTCAGGATGAACAGAAGCTGAAGCAGATCAATAGTAAAGAATTGCTCAGATTTTTCTGTTTACTTACACACACATCCTGGGGTGCTGAGTGTCTGGTCGGCCTGGTAACCATCTCCTACCAGGCTTAATGCCAACAGTTTCACATGGTATTTCCTCCTTGGGTCTGGAAAACAATAAAATGGAATATTAAAAAGTAATTTCTGTTGAAATAAATATTATATTTTCTGCCTATTGTCAACTGACCCACATACGCGTTAAAAACATCGGTGCAAACAAAAGGCACATCTGAAATGGCCATTATCAGTCAAAACATAAGAAATAAATGAAAAGTTAACAAAGTTTGCTTTTTCAGTTAAAGTACGAGCCCCTAAGAGCTGGAGGGCAGACGACCCCTTGGTCTTAGCTGACCGTTCCCTATTCACACAGAGTTCAGTGTCTCCCCCCTTTTTTTACTTTCAGAACAGGCTTAATTCGTCAGGGCGTGGGACTCTACACAAGGTGTCCAAAGTGTTCCAAAGGGATGCTGGCCCATGTTGACTCCACAGGATGCTGGCCCATGTTGACTCCACAGGGATGCTGGCCCATGTTGACTCCAAAGGGATGCTGGCATGTTGACTCCCAGGGATGCTTGCCCAGTTACTCCACAGGATGCTGGCCCATGTTGACTCCCACAGGGATGCTGGCCCATGTTGACTCCACAGGATGCTGGCCCATGTTGCTCCACAGGGATGCTGGCCCATGTTGACTCCACAGGGATGCTGGCCCATTGTTGACTCCACAGGGATGCTGGCCCATGTTGACTCCACAGGGATGCTGGCCCATGTTGACTCCAAAGGATGCTGGCCCATGTTGACTCCAAAGGGATGCTGGCCCATGTTGACTCCACAGGGGTGCTGGCCATGTTGACTCCACAGGGATGCTGGTCCATGTTGACTCCAAAGGGATGCTGGCCCATGTTGACTCCACAGGGATGCTGGCCCATGTTGACTCCACAGGGATGCTGGCCCATGTTGACTCCACAGGGTTGCTGGCCCATGTTGACTCCACAGGGATGCTGGGTCCATGTTGACTCCAAAGGGATGCTGGCCCATGTTGACTCCACAGGGATGCTGGCCCATGTATGGACTCCACAGGGATGCTGGCCATGTTGACTCCACAGGATGCTGGCCATGTTGACTCCAAAGGGATGCTGCGACCAGTATGACTCCACCAAAGGGATGCTGGCCTGTGACTCAAAGGGATGCTGGCCATGTGACTCCAAAGGGATGCTGGGTCCATGTTGACTACAAAGGGATGCTGGACCATGTTGACTCCACAGGGATGCTGGTCCATGTTGACTCCACAGGGATGCTGGCCCATGTTGACTCCACAGGGATGTTGGCCCATGTTGACTCCACTCCTTCCCACAGTTGTGTCAAGTTGGCTGGATGTCCTTTGGGTGGTGGACCATTCTTGATACACACGGGGAAACTGTTAAGCGTGGAAAAACCCAGCAGCGTTGCAGTTCTTGACACAAAATGGTGCGCCTGGCACCTACTTTTGCGCTTGCTAGATACTTTATGTCCAAAATTATTCTATATACATTTTGTCCATTTTGACACTGGAATCAATGTTTCTGACTCATATCGATGCCATATCGGCCGTTTTCAAAATGAGAAGTTGATTTTTAGGGCCAATCGCTCTTTAAAAATGCTGCAATTCAATTCAGTGTCTTTCAGTTTAAAACGCACCACACGCTAACCATCTCCTAAATCATGTCGTATTTTAGGGGACCGTTAAGGATTTGTTTTATATCTTGGTGTGAAAGGTTAGGTTCTGGGTATTGACCAGTGGAAAGGGGAGGGGTGTGTGTGTGTGTCCAGGCCTGTTGTTGTGGTGGTGGGGGATGGGGCCAGGAGGCTTGGTGGGAGGCCTGGGGGGCTAAGGGCTGGGGTGCGGGGGCCAGAGGCAGCATTCAGCTGCTAGGATCCAGGGCCCCTGGGACAAGGGKGGGTTGACTAGGGTCAGGGGTCAGGCCAAGATACAACAGAAGGAATCTGGGCTTCAGGACTGTGGGAGAGGAGAGAGTAGACCATTCTATGACATTTGAAATGTCTTTATTCTTTTGGAACTTCTGTGAGTGGAATGTTTACTGTTCATTATTATTGTTTATTTCACTTATGTATATTATCTACTTCACTTGCTTTGGCAATGTTAACATATGTTTCCCATGCCAATAAAGCGCCTTGAATTGAATTGAGTAGAGTAGAGGGGGAGCTGGCCCCCTTTGTTTCCCCTTCTCAGGACCTCTGGAGGGGCCAGCCAGGCGGAGGGTAGATAGAAGGCTGGAGGGGCAGCAGGTGGAA